>NC_043002.1:98165457-98167957 GCF_006345805.1 Octopus sinensis
ATCATGGTTTCCTTCTCTCTGGTTCTGACTTCAGTCATGTAACCACTCTCCAAGTTTTCCAGCTATGTCGAGATCGCGCCGTTTGTGGTATATCATACCATGATCAACTTCATCAACTTGATTTCAACTCCGTAAGAAGTGAAAATTCTTGACTTTTTTCGCATACCAGTACCCCTCTCCTCTCTCTCTCTCTCTCTCCTCTCTCTCTCTCTCTCACCACACACATACACGCATTCACATATACATAATATATTAATGTATGTGTCAAGCTTACATATATAAATACATATATCTATCAATTTATATATGTGTGTGTGTGTGTGTGTGGTGTGTGTCTATGTATGTAAGTATGTATGTATATATGTACATATTTCTATATATATATACATATATGTTACATCATATACATGTATACACATATATATTAACTTACGAAGTGTATATATCCTAGATGAATAGGTCGTCTCATAAATAGATTAATCGATTAATCGATATGTAGATAGACAGATAGATAGACAGATAAGCAGGTAGATGTATATTACTGCATATCTCTCCCGCCTTCGCTCCAGAGAGTAGAGTCTTAGCTGTTTCAGCCTTACTCAGTAGCTGCGCTGTTGCAAAGAGACGATCTTCTTTGTGTACCTTCAAAGGATTGCTTCAAGGTTCGCTGTTAATTTTACTTTGTGGGGTGACCATAGTTGGAAGCAGTAGTCCAGAAGGGTGAGGACGAATGTCCTCCAGAGGACGATCATGGTTTCCTTCTCTCTGGTTCTGACTTCAGTCATGTAACCACTCTCCAAGTTTTCCAGCTATGTCGAGATCGCGCCGTTTGTGGTATATCATACCATGATCAACTTCATCAACTTGATTTCAACCTCCGTAAGAAGTGAAAATTCTTGACTTTTTTCGCATACCAGTACCCCTCTCTCTCTCTCTCTCTCTCTCTCTCTCTCTTCAATATTTTTAAATGTTTTTTTTTTTTTTTAGTTTCATTTTTTTTAGTTTTGGCATTATTCTAAGTGTACAGCCTGTTTCCTTTTTCTACTGTTGCTTCTACGAGGCTCGATCTCTTTCGGTGCTGATATCTCAGACATGTCATAGCAGACTTAGATTGGTATTTCCTTTCGTTTTTTTTTATTTTTATGTTACATATTCAATTAGTTTACGTGTCTCTTATGTTCCCAACGCCGTCCTTTAATTACATACATCGTTTTTCCTAACCTTTTAGTTACAAAACCATCCTCTCAGCCTTCTTTACCGTTTTTGTACATTTTAAAATGAATTTTATCTCCTACTTGGAAATGTTTTGTTGCCTTTTCTATATTTACTTAATATATTTTTTCCTGACAATAATTTATCGAAGATCGATTTTATTTATCGCGTGAACTTTAACTCTCCTGAACTAGTATTCACATTGGGCATTACTCTATATACCCTCAGAGGCGGCGAGCTGGCAGACATGTTAGCACACCGGGCGAAATACGTAGCCGTATTTCGTCTGCCGTTACGTTACGTTCTGAGTTCAAATTCCGCCGAGGTCGACTTTGCCTTTCATCCTTTCGGGGTCGATAAATTAAGTACCAGTTTCGCACTGGGATCGATGTAATCGACTTAATCCCTTTGTCTGTCCTTGTTTGTCCCCTCTATGTTTAGCCCCTTGTGGGTAGTAAAGAAATATATATACCCTCAAGGATTTCGTTAGGGCTTCGTCATTTCCTACGTCATTCCTTGCGTTTTTATCAACGAATCTTTCTACCTGCCCGTTTGGTCTCAGGTGGTAGCGCGAGGTAAAAATATGCTTTATCGCATGTATTTTGCATAAATTTTTGAATTCACTACCCGTAAATTGTGTTCCATTATCTGATACCAACGTGTCTGGAACACCGTATCGGGCAAATAATTCATAGAGGAATTTTATTGTTGTCTTTGCGGTTGGTTTATTGCACCTGCATACCTCTGGCTACTTTGCACCGCTAACAGCGATGATTAAATAGTATACGCCGTTCACCGGTCCAGCGTAGTCGATATGCACCCTGGACCACGGACTATCCATCTCAGGCTATAGTTGGTATTTCACTGTGATGCTTTGGCTGCTAGTGCACAACCTCTACCTAATTTTATGTAATTCTTAATTTCTCGGCCCAATGACGGCCAATACACATAGCTCCTCATTAATGCTTTTATTGTCAACATTCTCAGGTGTCCACTGTGGAATTCCTGCAATACTTGTTTCTGTAGTGCTGTTGCTACTACCGCTCTTTGCAGGTAAATGAAAACATCGTCAATTAGTTAAAAATTATTCATATTTGCATTTCTATTTTGTTTATTTTTCAACATTTCCTTCATTCTTGTAATGTAATTATTCTCTGCAGATTTCATTTGTACATCACGTGCTGTCACTGACAGTTCGTGAACAACATAACACATTTTTAATCAATTTTTTTCTTCAATTCAGCTGCTGAGTTCTTTTCACTGGCGGGGAAGCCATTTAATTTTTTAC
>NC_043002.1:98172957-98175457 GCF_006345805.1 Octopus sinensis
TTCGCACTCAATATATATTACAAGAGGGAAGAGAACTCCCGACTATTGTACTTCGAAGACCACCAGATTGCATGATTTCGACCTCATTTTGATCGTCCTTAGTGATCAAGGTGCCGATAAACATTACGTCTCAGTAGAAATACTGCTTTCATCTCTAATAGAGATTTTCTTAACGAGCTAGTTTGCTAATTTATTTATTTATTTGTTTCAGTCATTTCACTGCGGCCATGCTAGAGCACCACCCACCTTTAGTCGAGCAAATCGACCCCAGGACTTATTCTTTGTAAGCCAAGTACTTATTCTATCGGTCTCTTTTGCCGAACCGCTAAGTGACGGGAACGTAAACACACCAGCATCGGTTGTCAAGTGATGTTGGGGGACAAACACAGACACACAAGCATACACACACACACACACACACACATACATATTATATATATATATATATACATACGACGGGTTTCTTTCAGTTTCCGTCTTCCGAATCCACAAAACAAGACATTGGTCGACCCGAGGCTATAGTAGAAGACACTTGCCCAAGATGCAACGCAGTGGGACTGAACCCAGAACCATGTGGCTGGTAAGCAAGCTACTTACCACACAGCCACTCCTGCGCCTATGTAAAGATTAATTTAAGAAAAGTGTACCGATGTGTTTATTTACAATTGTAAGAAGATAAACATAATTCTTTCTACCGTAGACACAGAATCTGAAAATTTTAGGGGAGGTGAATAGTCGATTACATCGACCCCAGTGCGTAACTGGTACTTAATTTATCGACCCCCGAAAGGATGAAAGGCAAAGTCGACCACGGCGGAATTTGAACTCAGAACGTAGCGGCAGACGAAATGCCGGAAAGCATTTCGCCCGGCGTGCTAACGTTTCTTATTTCTTTATTGTCCACAAGGGGCTAAACATAGAGTGGACAAATAAGAACAGACAAAGGGATTTAGTCGATTACATCGACCCCAGTGCGTAACTGGTACTTAATTTATCGACCCCCCAAAAGGATGAAAGGCAAAGTCGACCTCGGCGGAATTTGAACTCAGAACGTAGCGGCAAACGAAATGCCGGAAAGCATTTCGCTCGGCGTGCTAACGTTTCTGCCAGCTCGCCGACTTCTATGTTCGATATAATTCTATTAAATGAATAGCAACACATGCCGTGTTTACTTGTTCGCTACTTTATCTCCTTCGCGTATATGCTCGTGGCTCTTGTTTTGTGTTTTGTGTATGTGTGGCTGTGTCAATGTGTGCGTGTATGAGTGTTACTTCTATGTGTTTTGTGTGTATGGATTTTACTAGAACGAGTGCTGTTGCATGTTTGGATTTGTCTATGTATGTGGCCGAGCGTATTTAAATTTTTTCGGTTCCTTTATTTATTTATTTATTTTTTTTTTTTACTTTTAGAAAGTACAAGTATATTGAATCTGCACCTCTGTAAATTAGATTGATTTTTATTTAGTAGATAAATCAACTTCCCAGAGAGGCACAATGATTCATATTTATAGTAAATAATAAACTGATATGCGCCATGTTCCTTTCTTGAAGTCTCTTGCAACTTAATTGAATTACTACAATTGAAATATATGACGAGCTTTATTGCCTCTACCAACGTCGTAGATCTATAGCTTCGCGTTCAGTCTCGGCTGAGCAGACTTTTGTGTTCTTACGAGGGGGCGAGAAAAACAGATAATAAAAACTGAGTCACAGAACTTCATTGATACTTGTTTCTTCGTCTCGGGAGAATGAAAGTCATGGTTGAACTTCAAGAAACATGACTAAATATTGCCAGATATCTTAACAGATGCTCCACCGATTCTGCCATCACAACCAAATTTTCCGATTTGTTTCATACAGGTAGCGCTATGAATGTTTGGTTTAGAACTGTACAACGAATACACACATACATACGCGCGTGTGTACGCACACACACACACATTGAGAAGTTTGTTGAAAACACCACAAAACCCATTGATACATCAAAACTTTACAGTTAGACACGATAGAGATAGTAGCCGTATCACCCTCATAAGCACGCTGTATTCACGAAAATGTAGTCCAAGATAATTCTTGAAAAGCAAAAAACGATATAGTCACTACTGAAGCATCTTATATTATTGATCTGCTTGACTGGGGTTGATCTGGAGTTAAACAACAACTACCAAACCAGCAAAGGAGTCGCTACATTTGAACGTAAATAAAACATATAGTCAGCGTAGTATTTCCCCTTCGCAAAATACGTCCTGCTTGTTTGTAGACGATGTGTGTCGAGAATACTTGATTCATTGACGTGGAGTGACAACAGCTATAAATATAGCCACGGAAACTGAAAGAAGCCCCTCGTGTGTGTTTGTGTGTGTGTGTTGTATGTTTATGTTTGGTGTTGTCCCCCACCAGTATTGGTTTGTTTGCGTTTCCGTAGCTTGACAGTTCGGCAGAGGGATACCGATAGAATGAGTAACATACTTTAAACGACAGCAAAAAGAATGGACTCGATT
>NC_043002.1:98177957-98190457 GCF_006345805.1 Octopus sinensis
CATACATATATATATAAGAGTGTATAAAATATTTTTATATACAAACAGGAGACCATTGACAGAACTCCTTACTGCTAAAAAGGCCAGTTAAAACCCAAACCACGTAAAAGAGAATTCATGAGGCACGCCAATTATAACACCAGAGCAAACAAAAAATAAATTAGTCAATCCCGAACTCGAGTTTCGCTATTAATTGCGAAATAAACTAATTTGGAATCAGTAGCTCATCAGCGGAATCGCTAATTAATGAATAATTATGTAGTTGCAAATACGTACCGAAAACACGTGCGCAAGACAGGTATATCTTTATCCATTTAAGGGTTCGAACTTTGTGCGCGAGAGTAAATATATGGTCCAGTAGTAAATAAAGAAATTTAAAGCTGTATCCCATATAGCTTCAAAATTATAGATATTGCTATCGTAAATATGAGGGTAATAAATTAACATAATTTATTACTAGTGGTTAGCATGCATAAATAAAAGTCATAAGACATAACATATTTTTTTAAAAGTATAAGTGTGTATAAAATATTTTTATACAAGAAAAAGAGATCATTGACAAGATTCCTTACATGCTGAAAAGGCCAGTTATAACCCAAAGCACGGAAAAGAGAATTCATGAGGCACACCAGCTACATCTTTATTCATTTCAGGGTTCGAACTTAATAGTGAAACTCGAGTTCGGGATTAACTAATTCATTTTTTGTTTATTCTAGTGTTATAGTTGGCGTGCCTCATGAATTCTCTTTTTCGTGGTTTAGGGTTTAACTGGACTTTTTAGCATGTAAGGAGTCCTATCAACAGTCTCCTGTCTGCGCATAAAAATATTTTATACACTCTTATATTTTTAGAAATATGTTATGTCTTATGACTTTTATATATGCATGCTAATTATTGGTAATAAATTATTACCCTCATATGTACGATATACATACAGGCATACACACACACACACACACACATATGTATTCATGTCTCTAGTTTGTATATGTATCCACGTCTCACTCATCTTCCTATCACCCACTCTCCTTTCTGTCTCCCTCTCACTTCTCCTCTACACTTAATTGTGCTTATTATGTAAATTTCATTAAAAGAAGCAATTAAACGGGGTAAAATAAACAAGCCATCCTGTATATATCTGTGACAACGAAACACAGGCAATAGAAGCTTAGGAATACACAGACACCTACGCAAAAACATTTATATGTTGCTGCTTTTGTTGCTGCTAAGACCCCAAGATCCCTGATCAAGCAGGCAGTAGTCATCTAATCACAAGAGTTCCATTCACGACCATCCCATCTTTTTGTATATCTGTTGCCACAATATCTCCAAGTGTTTTCAAGATGGTAGCATGTGCATTAAAGCCACATTATTTTGTGTTATTTCCAGGAGGGGAGCTGAAAGTGTACAATCTTTCTTCTAGGCAAGTGCGCGCGTGCGTGCGTGTGCTCACATGTACACTAACATATACGCTCGCGTATCATTTTATGCAATATAATGCAAATATACACTCCGGAACCGCTAGAGTCATACTGACAGTGATTCTTTCGACAGAATAGATTTATTTTGTTGTTCATACACCTGTCTTCGTTTTTTGTTTTTCTGTAAATTTCAACTATATATATATATATATATATATAACACAGAGTTTGTATGTATGTGTGTGTGTGTGCGTTTGCATATGTTCTTTATGAATTCGTAAAGCTAGTTGCCAATTTTGACGTATGGGGTATCAAAGATTCAGTAATCTTTCGGCTACCAAATGAACTTTATTTTCATTTACATGTTTGCATTACAAAAAACTTAACATTATAATCTTTCTATAAGTCAACTATCGTAAACGATATTTTATATCACCACCACTACCATGTTACATTTTCTATATGAGTGTGTATGTGTCTGTGAGTGTGTGTGTGTGTATTTGCGCGTTCGTTACGTACTTCAGGCCGATGGCTGAGAAGTTTATGTGTGTGAGTGTATGTAAGGGTGTATGTGTCTGTGAGTGTGTGTATGTTTGCGCGTTCATTACGTACGTTAGGCTTATGACTGAGAAGTACATGTGTGAGTGTAAGTGACAGTGTATGTGTGTGAGTATACATACATTTTTGTGACGACTAACACACACACACAGACACACACACACATACACGCTGCAATTTCTGTCTACCAAATTCACTCATAAGTCTGTGGTTGGCCTAGGGCTATAGTAGAAAACACCTGCCCAAGGTACCTTGTAGAGGGGCCGAACGTGGAACCATGTGGTTGGGAAGCAAAGTTTTCAACCACACAGTCATTCTTGAACATAATGTGTGCTCACATTTGTTGTTAAATCGTGCATTGTGTCCTACAATGTCTCAAAGTTAGCAGTTCATCAAACAGAAATCAATAAAATAAATGCCACATTGAAATACGTACTGAGGTCAGTATGATCAATTAAAATTTTGAAGGGATGTGGCAACAGTCAAAAGACTAAACCCAGTAAAATAGTGTTTAAAGAATTAATGGTTTCAAATTTAAGGTAATGGATTACTAACCACAAGATAATGAGTTCAAAACTTCGTATTGATCTTCCACTCTATACGATAGCACTATATCCTTTGTGAGCCGCTCTCCGGCTATCTATCTGCGGCTTTATATAGCTATGGTAAGACCTCAATTGGAATTTGCATCACCGGTCTGGAACCCCTATCTTGCCCAGGATATCAATCGTCTGGAAGCTGTTCAGTGACGTGCAACCAAAAGAATACCCTCCATCAGGCATTTGCCATATCCTGAACGCCTTACTTCCCTGGGCATGGACACATTGAAACTCCGACGTCTGGCAGCTGACTTGGCAGACATCCATAAAATTATCAACCATCGTACAAATAACTCTGAGCACCTTTTCAAACTCCACCCATCTAACACCCGTGGACATATTTACAAAGTCAGAAAACAGCACAGCTCCCATGACTTCAGGAAACATTTTTTCACGCTGAGAGTTGCTGAAGCATGGAACAAACTGCCGGCATCAGTTGTTAGTTATCGGAGCACTGCTTCCTTCAAATCTTCCATGCTTTCTGAGATTCGCCAACACTACACCTGATTTTCTCCCCTCCTTACACACACAAGCATGTATCTGACTCATACATTGTTCGCTTTCCAGACATTTGTACATTACTGCATGTACTTTATATACACTTTCTGACAAGTTGTGGTGCACCTGAGCACTGTATACAATAATTTCATTATTATTATATGTACATCTCAGTCTACGTGATTCCAACAATTAACGATTGTAATTTGCAGTTGAATGGTTAGCTGTAAGAAAGATGTCCTGATTCCTTTAAAAAATTATTTTGCAAAATATTCTGAGTAAAAGTACTTTTCTTACCACAACAAAACACACACACACAGGTGTGTCTCTGGTAACTCGAGTTACTACAGATAACAGCCAAATCTCAATTAGCTACCTCAAATTCACCTTACTCTAGTTAAATAGTCGAAATCACTTCAAATACTCGTCCTGCTTTGATTTATGTTCTTCTTTTCCCTCTAACACACACACGCACAAGCGCGCGCGCACACACACACACACACACACACACACACACACACACAGATACAAAACAGACAGATAGATTCTTTAAAACGATAGTATCGATCTAAACATTCACTTCTGTCTGCACATCTGTATATATATATACGAGTTGAATGACCCGACGTTGTCCGGGTAACTGCAATTCTTATTCAGATTAGTGATAAATAAATATAACGGTATGCTCTTATAATTATTTCAAAATATCTATATTTTATTTAAAATATCCAAATTATATTGATAGTAGAATTTCGAACCGAAAATCTGTCAAAGTTGAAGCACCTCAGGTTACACAATATTCATTGTGTAATTTTTTGTTGATGCGGAAATGAATGAATCGTTGCTGCTTCCACACGCGAGCAAGCAACATAGAGCTGGTAGTGTGAGAAACATGTAGTGGAGAGATCAAGTCCAACTACCTTTAGGGATTGACTCTACGATTTGTGAATTGAAATACCGAAACTTATTTTGACTGAAAACTGAAAGCGTCTTAAATTCAAATGGAACATCTGTACGTATGAGTGAAATTCCATAGTCTTTTCAAATGCCATGATGGACCGTGACGTCTGGCGTAGCATGGTAAATTCTATTGTCTCGACCACGGTCGAACAATGATGATGATGATGAGAGAAATTTTTGGAATAAAGATATTTACTCCTTTGTGACTATCAGTTATAACTGTTGCCTCTGGGAGATGGAGAGCATCTTGGAGATGAATATAATTTTTAGTCCTTAACTTTTTTTGATTGCTACGAATGTAGAGGAGACCTCACTCTCAACTTTAGCATACATATCAATCAGCTATTGCTGAAATAGATCGCGTTACATGTGTAATTGATTTGATTGTTCTGGTCTTAACATCAGTTGGTAAGAATAGAAGTCATCTGACGACACCTTTTTGTTTGTAATAGGCTCTCCTGTTATAGGTTCAATCCATGGAATATTGAAATGATACCCATCTTGTCCATTCCACAGAATAAGAGTATACCGGAGAGCATGATAAGAGGGATGAGTCTGTGAAACACATTTAAGGTTGCTATGTCGAACACGAATGAGAATTTCATGATTTTCATGGGGATCACCAACCGTAAGGATGGCTACTTCATTAGATGTGGGCTCATTAAAACAGCGCAAAATGTTCTTTACTATTGTTTACTATTGACGTAACGAACGCCTATCTCTGTCTCAGGACAATATGTAGCTTATAAACAACAGCCACATGTTCATGAGGAGATCTGATCTCTTTGGTCAACTTTCATTCTACAAGCTCACGAAACTAAAATTTGTGAATAAGAGTTTGATTCGGCTCCATGCAGCTTATAGTTTGGTGCGCTTGTAGAATGAACGTAGATTTTTAGGTTTAGGCAGCCGAACGGATAAAGGTCAACATGGCTACTGCAGATTGGGAACCTATTAGTCAAGGCAGGTCAAATGGTGCTATTACTATTAGTATTCACAAAATAGCGATATTAAATAGAGGGAGTGATTTCAGGATACCACGACCGCACGCGCGTGTTTATGTGCGTGTATGTGAGTGTGCGCGTGTGTATTTGTGTGTGCGCGTGTTTGTGTGTGTATGTGTGTGCGCGCGTGTTTATTCCCCTCAACCGCTTTACTACTTGGTTTGTTTATGTTCCTGTAACAAAGCAATTTGATAAAAAAAAAACAAAAAAAAAGAGACAACAAGAATAAGTAGCGGACTAAAAAAATACAGACTGGAGTCGATTTGTTCAAGACGATGCTCCAGTATGGCCGCTGTTCAACGAGTGAAACAGTAAAAGATAATACTAAACTCGTTGGAGTAGAGGATACTGTTTATTTAATTCGCCCGAAAGATAAATTTCTTTACTACCCACAAGGGGCTAAACACAGAGAGGGCAAACAAGGACAGACAAACGGATTAAGTCGATTATTTCGACCCCAGTGCGTAACTGTTACTTATTTAATCGACCCCGAAAGGATGAAAGGCTAAGTCTACCTCGGCGGAATTTGAACTCAGAACGTAGCGGCAGACGAAATACTGCTAAGCATTTCGGCCGGCGGGTATGAACCCCACTCAAGTCATGAGGAAAATTTCAGTTTATAAGTTTGCTTGTGAGATAGTGTGTGATGTGGGTATATGCGTGCGAGCGTATGTGCGCGTATGTGTGTGTATGTATGCGTGTGGCTTTGTAAGTGGGTGTAAGCGTGTTTTGTGTGTAAGAATTGCAAAAAGAACGAGGCAACTTTGCTATTGATAAATTGATGAATTTTCATTCTAAAAGGTAGATATGTTGTTTTAGTCACATACCGATATGTGAAGTCGTTAGTTCTCGTTATGGAGTTCAGGTCAGACGAGTGAATGAATGGTTGTTCTATAAATAGTTAATAGTGGCCGAGAAGAACCGGCGAGCGACTGGTACCAATGATATATATACATGCATACATATTTATCTATACACATACATACATTCATATAAAGATGCATGCGCACGTATCTACATACGTATATCATATGTGTGTGTGTGTGTGGTGTGGTGTGTGTGTATGTGTATGTATGTATATATGCATATATGTATATACATATATGTATGTATGTATGTGTGTATATGTATATAAGCATATATACATACATACATACATATATTACATACATATATATATATATGGGGGGGGGTCGTGTATGTAAGTAATGTATGTATGTATATATATATATATATATATAAATATATATATATACGTATATACATACAAGCACACACACACACACATATATATACAGTAAGGTATATTTGCCAACACAAAGTAGCAGTCCTACATAGAACGATGCTTGTGGACATATGACGTAGTGGTTAAAAGCGCGTGTTACTAACCCCAAATTCCGAGATCGATTCCAGGCAGTGACCTGAATAATAATAATAATAATAATAATAATAATAATAATAATAATAATAACAACATCGTAAATTAACTTAGGAATGAGAACTATATATATATATATATATATATATATAGGAGTGGCTGTGTGACAAGTAGCTTGCTTACCAACGACATTGTTCTAGGTTCAGTCCCACTACGCAGCACCTGTTATAGCTCCGGGCTGAACAATCCTTGTGAGTGGATTTAATAAACGGAAACTGAAAAGAAGCCCGTCGTACATATATTTATATGTATATGTTTGTGAGTCTGTGTTTGTCCCCAATCGCTTGCCAACCGATGCTGGTGTATTTACGTCCCCGTACTAGGTTTACAAAGAATAAGTTCTAGGGGTCTATTTGCTCGACTAAAGGCGATACTCCAGTATGACCACAGCCAAATGACTGAAACAAATATAAGAGTAAAAGATTATATATATTTACACGTGCAAACATATACATATGTATATATCTACCGGTGCAAGTATATACATATTATATGCATATATATATATATATATATATAGATAGATACATATATATGCATATATTTTTCATTTATGTTTGTATTATGTATGTATGTATGTATGTATGTATTTATGTTTGTACGTATGTATGTACGTATGTATGTACGTATGTATGATACAAGGCTCATCTTTGGGATGTAGTGAACACAGACAAATTCACATGTGGAACTTGAGAAAAGTCTTGCATATTTTTACTGTTCCTTTCACAGATTGCACTTGTAATGTACGAATCAGCCGGTCAGTTTCTCTTTCTGAAAAACTCAGTTCATCCAGATTATCCTTTAAGCATTTAATAACAAAACCTAGTGGTCCAATTATTATTGGTATGAATATGAATTCATAGCCTGGATATAGAAGCTGGAGGTTTCGAAGTAGCTGTCCATAGATATCCTCTTTTCCTTTGATTTTCAAAGAGGCATTTATACCTGCACGGCAGCTAACCTGTATGATGGTACATACCTTTGTCTCTCCGTCCCAAACAACAATATCTGCCCTGTTATGTTTACATTTGACAGAAGTTTTTTGATGGGAGTATTCCACCAGTATTCCTTGAGTTGGAGTTTATGAATGCATTCCATAACAGGAATTTTCTTAGTTTATTTCAGGATAGTCCTTTTTGCGGATGGCATTGTAAATTGTTTTAGCAACAACATTGTACTGCATAGGTAGGTAGTACCGTGACGACATCTTAGGACAGCTGCTAATCACATGCTTAATGTCTTCCACAGAAACATGACATAGCTTATAGATGCGGTTGCACCTTGTGATTACAAGAACGTCACTGTCTCTGTTGTTTACCAGGTACTTTATAGCAATCTTCTGTTCCTGGATTGCAAGCGCATAGCCTGCAAAATGTGATTTGATGTAATGTAGTGGTCTTGTGTCCAAGAGAGGCTGTGCTTCGTGTCAATTCTAATGTCTTCTTCAAGCTTCCGGGCAACATACTCATGCATAGTCTTTGTTTTTTTTTTTTGTATGCTGAGTGCTTTCCATCCAGGTTTTTTTTTTCTGAGGTAATTGACCCAAGCTGTTTTGGGGCTGTATAGAAGATCATCAGGAAGAGAGTGTTTCTTGAAGAGTTCACTGCCAACTCGTACAATGCTACTCACTTCACTTTTCAGGACTTCATTAATATATTTATTTTTGCTGCTCTTGTTTAGCAGGTGCAGCCTGGGTGATACCATACGGCATTCGAAGACCGCCTTCACTGATCTCAGACCTCTACCACTTTCATTTCTTCTCAGATAGAGCCTGTCAACATCACTGTTTCTGTGGAAGTTCTCAGTTGTTGTCAGGATTTTGTGGGTAGAGGATTTCCTCTACAAATCAATCAAGTATCCCAAATGTTGGTATCAGCACTGGTACTGAAAATTAATTGTGGGATATTGTTTTGTAGTAAGAGGAGAGTTCCGACTGTCCTATTTTCCTCTGTCTGGTGTAATATTCTCGGGTCACTCTATTTTTATTCACAATACCTTCATGATACATTTTCGTCTATACCTAGGTACTTGTAACATTCTTTATATGGAATGGGGGAGGTAGAGAGACCATTTATGTACAGGTTTCAGATTTGAAGGACTGACTTTCCTCGTTCTGTAACCAAATACGAAGATTTCTTTTGGCCAAATTCCATACCTATATCAGCTAAAAATGTTATTAATTCCAGTTGTTTTTTTTTTAACACTTTTAGCATAAATCTTCAGGTCGTCTACAAAGAGTTATATTGATATTTCTGGCAGTTATTTCTTAGCATGCAACCATTTGTGTTCTGCAGTAGGAACGATAATGGATTCGGTGCCAAAATGAAACGAAGTAAAGAAAGACTATCTCCTTGGAGTATTCCCTTTGTAATACCCCTACTATTAGAAACAATTATTCTCTTCTCAGTTGTAAGGGTAAGAACAGTTGTCCATGTCTTTGTGGGTCTCTCTATAGCAGCAATTAAGGTAGTAGGCACTTCAACAGCAATGAATAAGGGATGGAGTCGAATGCCTTCTTATAGTCAAGCCATACTGTCACAATGTTTCTGTATTGGTTTCTTACTTCAAACAGTACAGCTTCGTTTATTAAAGGTTGTTCGGCACATCCCCACACTCCCTTGTTTCCACCAGTCTGTTCATCAGTCACAATGTTGTTCGACTTACAATGGTCCTGGAAGAATTGTTTGAGGCAAATTGTGTACAGTTTGTACATAATATTTAGGCAAGCAATGGGCCTGTAGTTTCCTGCCATCTCGGTGATTTCATTTTTGGCAACAAGATTTGTCCTTGCTGTAGGAAGCCAATTTTGTATAACGGTCTGATCTTCCATAGTCCTTCTGAAAGTACATATCAACTGGTTTCTATAAAATGCCAGTTTCTCGTACCAATATCCAACTATCAGGTCCCTTCCAGGTGCCTTCCCATTCTGCAGTTTGCCTACATATGTATGTATGTATGTATGTATGTATGTATGTATGTATGTATGTATGTATGTATGCATGCATGTATGTATGTGTGTATGTATGTGTGTATGTGTGTATGTGTGTGTTTATGTATGTATGTATGTATGTATGCATGTATGTATGCATGTATGTATGTATGTATGTATGTATGTATGTATGTATGTATGTATGCATGCATGCATGTATGCATGTATGTATGTATGTGTGTATGTGTGTATGTATGTATGTATGTATGTATGCATGTATGTATGCATGTATGTATGTGTGTATGTATGTGTGTATGTATGTATGTATGCATGCATGTATGTATGCATGTATGTATGTGTGTATGTATATATATGTGTATGTATGTGTGTGTGTGTGTTTATGTATGTATGTATGCATGTATGTATGCATGTATGTATGCATGTATGTATGTGTATATTTATGTGTGTGTGTATGTATGTATGCATGTATGTATGCATGTATGTATGTGTGTATGTATGTGTGTATGTATGTATGTATGTATGTATGTATGCATGCATGTATGTATGCATGCATGTATGTATGTATGTATGTATGTATGTTATGTATGTATGTATGTATGTATGTATGTATGTATGTGTGTATGTAAGTATGTATGTATCTATGTATGAATGTAAGACTGTGTGTATGTAAGTATGTATGTATCTATGTATGAATGTAAGACTGTGTGCGATTGCATGTGCCTTAGTGCTTAGAGTGTTGAACTCACGATTTTAATGTCTTGGGATCGATTCCTGGATCGGACGATGCGTGAGCAAAACATATCATTTCAAGTTGCTTTATTTCACTTAACTGAAAATGTACGTATATGTTAGTTAGTTAGTTAGTTAATTTTTTGGCTCAAAAAGCAAAAAGCAAGGCCATGTAGGGGGACATGGAGTTATGTACAGAGTGGTGTTCATGTAAAGAGTTCAGGCCACTTGAGGTCAAGGGAGACTTTGAACAAAGCGGTCATCGGCATCTTCACCATCTCGTCGGGCAGCTTGTTCCACGGATCCGCAAGCCGGACGGAGAAAGCCCCTCTCCTTCGATTGAGATGAAATCGTCGCAGATAGAACTTTTCGGAATGACCCCGCAGCCGACGCTCTGGAGCAGGAGTGAAGAACAGCTCTTTCGAGAGGTTACACTTTCCGCTTATGATGTTGTGAGCGAGAATGAGATCACCACGGCGTCGTCGTTTTTCTAGAGAATAAAGGTCGAGCGTCTTCAATGTTAAAGACACACAAAATTCCAAAAGGTATTAAATTAGGCGACAGATTAATTCTATCACCCATGTAAGCCATATCGGAATTTGAACTCAGACAGTAAAGAGTCGGAACAAATATTACAAGGCTCCAGTTCTACATTCCTGCAGTTTTGTCATTCCATTATACTGGATTGGTAGATTTCTTTTTTTGTTTGTTTTCTTTTTGTTTGGTTTTATCGGCCCTGACATGCCCGGATAATGGGATCGATCCCGGGTCTTCATAATTGCACAGTATTCTTCTTAAACCACTCGGCCATGCTTGCTTAGACACAACACACACACACACACACACACACACACACACACACACACACATGCCACACACAAATACACACGCGCAACAAGCACATGCACACATATAAATATAGAGATATTTATATGTACAAAGAACACTAGCAGGGTTCGAAATTCACAACTCTTTCGGCAGCATTTTTATTGATGCAGTCTTAGATTATAGCATGGCAAAAACCCGTCATCGTTAGGTGGGATTTTAAACTTATAAACAGGTATAAATAGGCGCAGGAGTGACTGTGCGGTAAGTAGCTTGCTTACCAACCACATGGTTCCGGGTTCAGTCCCACTGCGTGGCACCTTGGGCAAGTGTCTTCTGCTATAGCCTCGGGCCGACTAAAGCCTTGTGAGTGGATTTGGTAGACGGAAACTGAAAGAAGCCTGTCGTATATATGTATATATATATAAGTGTGTGTGTGTATATGTTTGTGTGTCTGTGTTTGTCCTCCTAGCATTGCTTGACAACCGATGCTGGTGTGTTTATGTCCCCGTCACCTAGCGGTTCGGCAAAAGAGACCGATAGAATAAGTACTGGGCTTACAAAGAATAAGTCCCGGGGTCGATTTGCTCGACTAAAGGCGGTGCTCCAGCATGGCCGCAGTCAAATGACTGAAACAAGTAAAAGATAAAAGATAAAAGAGGTAAGGCAGAAATAGGTGACCAGTTCACCTACAATTACGGTGGACCAACGAATGGAAATTATGAGTTGCTTCAACGTACTGTAAGCTCAATACTGGGTGCCTAGTAAAATCCCGGCGCCCTACACGTTGATATACCTAGGTTCTAATGAAACATGCAACTGAGATATTTTTTTTATATGAGGAGTGCTGAAAAGGTTCTGGAATTGGGATAAAGAAAATATAGGAGGATCAGTTAATTGTGATTTTATTCAACATATTCATACATTTATCGGAGTGGTCCTTCAGTTTTTCTAAGCCTTGTAGAAGTACTCGGAAGTTTGGGCCTCCAACCGAGCTTTTCGCGATACTCTTAAAGCGAGGAACTTTTCAGCACCCCTCCCCCCTCGTACCATTAGTAGCTTGGTCTGGAGGAAGTGACCGTATCCATGGCTTTCACAGACTCTCTGAGATTGGTGCGATCGACGCCGTTAATACGCTATTGAACAGCAGTTACAAACTGTTGACTGAAAAAAAAAAGAAAAGAAAAAATAAGAAGAAATAAGAAAAAACATAAGCAGCGAAGTAATTCCAGTGGGATACAATTTGAGGAATGATGAATTTGATAAAATTAGCTCGTGCGGGGGTCTGAGTATAGAAACGGTATATGGATGGAAGCACTCCGTCGGTTACGACGATGAGGGTTCCGGTGATCCGATCAACGGAACAGCCTGCTCGTGAAATTAACGTGTAGTGGCTGAGCCTCCACACACGTGTACCCTTAACGTAGTTCTCGGGGATATTCAGCGTGATACAGAGAGTGACAAGGCGGCCCTTTGAATACAGGTACAACAGAACAGGAAGTAAGAGTGAGAGAAGTT
>NC_043002.1:98195457-98202957 GCF_006345805.1 Octopus sinensis
CTGGGTTTACAAATAATATGTCCGGGGGTCGATTTGCTCGACTAAAGACGGTGCTCCAGCATGGCCGCAGTCAAGTGACTGAAACAAGTAAAAGAGTATATAAAAGGAGTTTTTAGACATCAAATTTTTATGCGGGCCTCCCATCACACTCTCGAGAAAAACAGGAATTAAAGGGGTCCATAGGTGAAAAGTGTTTGATAATCACTGGTATAGATTAAAGGCATAAAGAAATGCAAATACTCACGCAGAAATAAATGTCAGCGGGGAACGTCCAGTCGTTACTTGGTTTTAACATCTGCGCACTTCCCCCCACTATCTGATGTCGCGGGGTCAGAAGTGAGGGCTGGTGGCATTTGATAAAGCTATCGAATATAGCGCTGATGACGGAATTCAAACTCCCCTTTTTTTATATGTTTGTGATCCAGAAACACCGTGTTCGCTATTAACGGTAAGTGACTGAATTCGTATATTTGCCACTCCGGTTTTGTGTATGTGAGCCGCAAGGGCCTTCGTTTTTTGGAATCTCCACTTATAGAAATGGAAAAAACGGTCTTTGACTGCCATTTCTAATTCCTTCGGTATGAGGCGAAACAGCTTGCTGCTAGCCAACTTATTTTTCTTTACTATATATATTATATATATATATATATATATATATTGTGATCTCTTGAGCACCACCAGCAAAAATATTTTTTTCCTCTGTCTTCCCTTCTCAGGATCTTTCCTTCTCCTTGTTTCCGACGAAGAGCTCCGCTCGAAACGTTAAACCCTCCTTCCCTTCTTTCCTGAGCGTCAAATAACACTTTAATTGTTCCACGTCCTCGCGTTGCTGTGTTTTTTTCTCTTTTTTTCTGTGTTTTCTTGTTTGGATTAACTATATATATATATAGTTATGTGTATCCTTGTGTCTCTGTTTTCCCCCACCCCACCTCATCACTTGACAACCAGCGTTGGTGTGTTTACATCCCTGTAACTTAGCGGTTCGGCAGAAGAGACCGATAGGTAAGTACCAGGCTTACAAACAACAAATGCAAGGGTCGATTTCTTCGACTAAAAGGTAGTGCTCCAGCATGACCCCAGTCAAATGACTGAAACAAGTAAAAGAATAAATAGACACTAAGGTGTAGACGCTATGACCGTAGTAGTGAAAAGCCGAACGCTGGTATCTCAGTATGACAAAAGAAAGGAAAAGACTATATATATATATATATATATCTAATGAAGGATAAAATTTCCTTCGAAAAAAATATCCTTTTCCCAAAAAAAAAATAAAAATCTTATCAATGGCCAGCATATCAAAAAATACCTTTAAAGATTAAATCTATAAACAATTCATAATTAAGGGCAAATGAAAAAATTTCTAATGCCAGATATGCCGAAAAATTGAACATATTGTCCATTAACCATATAATTTTTTCACAATATGCACGCTACTCGAAAAAAGGTCGACAGAAATTTCTAAAACATTCCATTATTACCATATCGGACCGATTTCAGGGTTAGCTTATAACAGCCCTCCCTTCGTCAGTGATACATGTGGCAAAAAGAAATAAATGAGATACTTACTCATACCCATGTATAATGTTAGGTTGGCAACTAAGTTCCCGCCGTTTTTTTAAAATTTAAGCTTTTTAAAAGGTTTAATAAAAAAGAGCAACTAATTAATCAATAATGTATTCACCCTTGTTGTTTACAACTTCTTCCCAACGTTCAATAAGATTTTCAATACCTCGTTGGTAGAAATCACCCGATTTCGACTCGAAAAATTGATCCAACCAAGCTCTCAATTCTGCATCAGTATTGAACGAAACTCCCGCGCATATCATTTAAAAGAGATCGAAAGAGGTGGAAATCCGTTGGTTCCAAATTAGAAGAGTACGGCGAGTGTGGCAGCCCTTCCCAGCCATGCGTTTGAATAGCATCCTTGGTCATATTGGCGATATGTGGGCGGGCGTTGTCGTGCAAAAGGAAAACTCCATGCTGACGATTAGGTCCTTTCTCGTGAATAGCCGTGTTGAGTCGTTCCAGCTGTTGAACATAGAGTTCTGCGTTGAACGTTTGGTTCCGTTCAAGCAATTCGTAATGGATAATCCCTTCCTAGTCACACCATACGTACAACATCGTTTTACGCGGATGAAGATCTTGTTTCACGCGCGGTGTCGCTTGTTTACCAAGGCTAAGCCATTCTTTACGTTGCTTCATATTAATATACAGGCACCATTTTTAGTCTCCAGTAATGATTCTGTAAAGAAATCGTTGTGTGTGTCCATGAGTTGAGCGGTGTGGAGTAAGCAAACCAGCGGAGATTGCGGCTCGTCACTTTTTGTTGTTGTCACTTAAAGCATGCGGAACCCATGCTCCATACTTCTGAACATTTCCCATCAAGTGAAGATTCTTCTCTATGCCAGTTCCCTTGTCGTTTGACGAGAATTTTCGTGCAAAAGTCGGTTTAATCGCTCTTCATCGAACTCAATTGGATGGCCAGAACGATGTGCGTCTTTGAGGTAAAAATTTCCATTTTTGAGCTTGGCATACCAATCACGAGCGGTTATTACATCTATAGCACCCACTCCATACAGAGCACATATGTCGTGAGCAGCTTTTGCTGCCTTAGAACCTTGATTAAAAGCAAAAAGAAGGAAGTGTCGAAATGCTCGTTTTTCTTAACTTGACATACCATTTTAAAGATCTGAAAATAAAATTAACTAAAATTAACTAGAAAAAGAAAAAACAAAACAGATTCCAAAATTATTCAAAAATAGAATTCGCGAAAAAAATAAATTCCAAAATTTAAAAGAAAATAAGCGCGGGCCGTATATATATATATATATATTATATATATATATATATATATATATATATATATTATATATTATAGATATATATATTTGTATATATGTACATATATATATATATGTATATGTATATATATATAGTTATATTTCGAGATGGTCGTTTTCAATTTTTCTCTTTCAAAACAAATTCATAACGTATATATATATATATATATAATACATATGTCTGTGTGTATGTGCGTGTGTGTTTGTGTTTGTGTGTATACATGTGTATGTATTAATGCACGCATGCAAGTATGCATGTACGCATATTCGCATGTATGCATTCCTGAATGTATGAATACATATATATACATACATATTATATATATGTATGTATATATATATATATATATATAGGTAAACAGTAAAAATAATTACAGACATGGACAAGAACATGAAACACCACAGAGACGACACAAGAACCACAGGACGGACATTCGAAGCCCTCAGTCATCAGTCAAGAACCAGATCATCTTAGCAATTTCGGCTGATTACTCTTGAGATTGCTCCGATATGGCCACCCGCCAAGGGAAATCTAAGCCAGCGCATTAGATCCCCTGGAAGAAAGCTTCGAATGTATACAACACGAGGACGGAAAACGAACGAAGTACACGAACAAAAATACAGAATACGTGACACCAATAATATATTATAATATATATATATATAATAGTATATATATTATATATATATATTATATAATTATTACATTATATAAAAGGCTTAGTAAAATAAATTACTTTGCCGCATACTGAACCCATTAGAAATAGCAGCTAAAAAAAAAAAAAAAAAACTTTTCTAGAACTATTTCCAATACTTAAAGAAATTATAATGTTAAAATTATATATATATATATAAACTTACTTGGAGAAGAGAAACGACGCGTGCGTTCGGTGTCTTTTTCTTTCTTTTGTCATATTGTGACACTAGCCTTCGGCTTTTCACACTGCCATCGGTCATGGCATCCACACCTCGGTGTGCTAGAGAGGGAGAGAAAAAGAGGGAGAGAGAAAGGGAGAGAAGAAATAGGGAGACTGGAAAGAAAGAAAGAGATAAAAGAGAAAAATGGAGAGAGAAAATAGAGAAATAGAAAGAGAGAAAACAGAGAGAGAGGAAGAAAAGAGAGAGAGAGGGGGAGAAAGAGAGAGAGAGAGAAGGAAAGATAGATAGAGAGATAGAGATAGAGAGGGAGAGAGAGAGAGAGAGAGAGAGAGAGAGAGAAGTGATGTATGCGAATAGGTCACGCTATCTCCGATATATGATTTACTTTAAAAAATGATATCCACGTGAAGGAAATTATAAAATATTACTCGTAATTTTTCTTCTTGAAATAATTTCGTTTGGAGTATTCCCAGAATTTAAAATTCAGAAATTTAAGAAATCTAATGCGTTCTTTTTTTTGTCTTTGTTTTTTTTTTTGTTGATGTAATGAAGGAGAAAAAATCCGCATGGGAGTTTGTATATACACACATATACAAACACCCACACACATATGCATGCAGGCATGTGTGTATGTGTGAGTGTGTGTATGTGTATGTGTGTGTGTGTGTATGTGTGAATGTGTGTGCGTGAATGTGTGTGTGTATGTGTGTGTGTATGTGTGAATGTGTGTGTGTGTGTATGTGTGTGTGTATGTGTGAATGTGTATGTGTGTGTGTGTGTGTGAGGTGTTGTGTATGTGTAGGTGTGTGTGTGTGTTATGGTGTATTGTGTGTATGTGTGAATGTGGTGTGTGTGTGTGTGTATGTTAATGTGTGTGAATGTGTGTTGTGTGTATGTGTGTGTGTTATTGTGAAGTGTGTGTGTGTATGTGTGTGTATGTGTGAATGTTATGTGTGTGTGTGAATGTGTGTGTGTATGTGTATGTGTGTGTATGTGTGAATGTGTGTGTGTATGTGTGAATGTGTGTGCGTGAATGTGTGTGTGTATGTGTGTGTGTATGTGTGAATGTGTGTGTGTGTGTATCTGTGTGTGTATGTGTGAATGTGTATGTGTGTGTGTGTGTGTGTGTGTATTTGTGAATGTGTGTGTGTGTGTGTGAGTGTGTATGTGTGTGTATGGCTGAGAGAGAGAGAGAGAAATTAGAGAGTGGGGTGGGATGTGGGCACATTCTGCACCTGTGAAACTTATATATGCATACATATACATTCTGACAAATTTATACACACACGGATAGATATGTAGATAGAGAGAGAGAAGAGAGAGAAAAGAGAGAGAGAGAGGGGGGTAGAGAGAGCGCGAAAGACAGACAGACAGTGATACATAGATATCTGTGTACGTGTGTGTGCACGCGTGCGTATGCATGCATGCATGTATGTTTGTGTATGAACGTATGCATGTAACTATATGAGTGAGTGGGCGTGTGAGGGAGAGAAAGAAAGTGTGTATGTGTGTGTGTGTATGTGTGTGTGTATGTGTGAATGTGTGTGTGTGTGTGTATGTGTGTGTGTATGTGTGAGTGTGTATGTGTGTGTGTGTATTTGTGAATGTGTGTGTGTGTGTGTGAGTGTGTGTATGTGTATGTGTGTGTGTGTATGTGGTATGTGTGTGTATGTGTGAATGTGTGTGTGTGTGTATGTGGTATGTGTGTGTATGTGTGAATGTGTGTGTGTGTGTATGTGTGAATGTGTGTGCGTGTATGCGTGTTTGTGTGTGTGAGTGCGTGCTCGCGTGCGTACGTGTCGGTATTCATATTTATATTTGTACATATTTTCATAAAGAAATATCTCTGCCCATCGCAATTCTATATAGACCAAGTAACAATTTTTCGTACTTCCATGACCCGGTTATAAATTTCGGGAATTTATAGATCCATCTTAGCACATAATTACAGTAATGGAGAAAAATGATTGGAGCAGACAATCAAAATCTCATGGGAAATTCCTCAACATGGACACGACATGGCTTCAGTACACATGGTCATTAGCGCCGCTTGATTAGGAACACTTTCAGAAATGCGAGTATGCACACCACATATGCTCAAATCCTAGTGAATATTCGAAAGTGCACGTGTGTAAGCATATGTGCGCGTGTGTGGGTGCATGTTTGGGCTTTCATAAATGTAAGTATGGAAGTACATTAGTGACGAATCATTAATAATCGTAAAGAATAACACTCTGGTGTGATGGTATTTAATTGGTGTGTATGTATATATATCTCTGTGGGCTTGTTTGTGATTGTAGCTCGGTAAATATTCGTATATATAAGCGAGTATGTGTACGAACATGCGTGTGTGTATGTATATATATATATGTGTGTGCATATATAAACTCACATACACACATATATAGAGAGAGATATATAAATATAAAGATATATAGATAGAGGGAGATATATAGAGAGAGAGAGAGCGAAAGACAGACAGACAGGCAGGCAGGCAGACAGACAGTGATACATAGATATCTGTGTACGTGTGTGTGCGCGCCTTCGTATGTTTGTTTGTGTATATATGTATGTAATACATATATAGAGATATAAATATATAAATATCGATACATGTATGCATGTATATTTATACGTGTGAGTGTACATATATATTACTAGCAGTATCGCCCGGCGTTGCTCGGGTTTGTAAGGGAAATAACTATATAAGCATTTTTAGAGAGTTATAGCCCAAAATAGCAAAAAAATGCATTAAAAATGGAAAAAAAATTATGGTAAATTTTTTTTTAAATCGTTGACTCATCGTAGACATTTTTAGAGAGTTACTTCCCTTATATAATAGCGAAAAAATGCATTAAAATGCAAAAAATGAGGGTAAATTGTTTTTTAAATCGTAGACACATCGTAGACGCGCGCTAATACCCAGAAGGGCTCGATATGAATCACGACTATAAGATACCCGGTTTTGGTTAAACAGCACCGCAAAATGTGGGAGTAGTTAGGAATCTAAATCGTAGGAGACAGACACACAACTTCTCTTTTATATATAAAGATATGTATGTGTGTATCTATATCTATATGAGATATGCGTTTATCAAGGCATAATAATGAAGAAAATAAAGTTACATATCTTTAAAATTTATTTCATAAAGACATTTTCTTCGTATTACATTTCGAACGTGTTTCCGTTGAATAAGTGTCTTATGAAATAGTTTTGTACCTTTAATTGGTTTATATCAGCCTTAAAAGTTGACAATCCTATTCGCCATGCGAAACACCGATGCGAGTGGAGTTCACTTTAGCCACCCTTTTCCATCTCACATTCATTGAACTACGGTCTTGCTGGGGCAACGCTTTGAAGGGTTTATTCGAATGAATTGAATCCAGTATTTGTTTTATACTAAAGCCTGTTGCCTATTCTTTTGGTTGCTTTACCATTACTGCTAGGTTACAAGGACATAAGAAAAAGGAAACAATCACTGGTTTTCAAGTGGTAGTTGGGGATAAAACACAGACACAAACACAGACACATATGGCAGGCTTCCTTGCAGTTTCCATCAACCAAGTTCCTTAACAAGACACTGGTCGTCGCGGAACTACATAATAGAAGGCACTTGCGCAAGATGCTGTAGGACTGAATCCAAAACCACATGGTTGCAAAGCAAATTTCTAAACCACACAGACATGGTTATATACGAGGCGGTACCCAAAAGAAACCGGAATTTTGCAATATTATTTTATTCACTCAGTTTTACATGTTTACACTTTAATCCCCTTCAAC
>NC_043002.1:98210457-98224722 GCF_006345805.1 Octopus sinensis
TTGCCTTTTATTTTAACGAGTTCATTAAATTAAACATCCCTTCCCAAATAAGTGGCTATGTATCTATACTATATTATTATTATTATTATATTATTATTATTATTATTATTAAGAAGGCGGCGAGCTGGCAGAAACGTTAGCGCGCCGGGCGAAATGCTTAGCGGTATTTAGTCTGCCGTTACGTTCTCAGTTCAAATTCCGCCGAGGTCGACTTTGCCTTTCATCCTTTTGGGGTCGATTAAATAAGTACCAGTTACGCACTGGCGTCGATATAATCGACTTAATCCGTTTGTCTGTCCTTGTTTGTCTTCTCTGTGTTTAGCCCCTTGTGGGTAGTAAAGAAATAGGTATTTCGTCTGCCGCTACGTACTGAGTTCAAATTCCGCCGAGATCGACTTTGCCTTTCATCCTTTCAATGTGATCGATTGCCCCCCTCCCTACAAAAATCCAGGCCTTGTGCCTATAGTAGAAAGGATTATTATTATTATTATTATTATTATTATTATTATTATATTATTATTATTATCATTATTATCATTATTATATTATTATTATTATTATTATTATTATTATTATCATTATTATTATTAAATTGTTTATTTAAGGTAGGGATCGGTGGAGATAGCCTACATATTAATGAGCTGGAAAATAGGCTTTTACGGTATTCATTCATTTCACTATTTCACTCAGTTCTTCATTTGTTGTTTTTTTTTTGTTTTTTGTTGTTGTTTTTTACGATTACAATTCCAGCCATGCTAACATGCTGGAACTCTGCCTCATTTCTTATTTTAAAATTCTGCTGAGTCAGATTTTTCCTTTCATTCCTCTGGAATGGATAAAATATGTGCAGGAAATTGAGGCCCTTCGCTCTTACAAAAATTAGTCATGTACCAAATAAAAATAAATAAATATATAATTCATACTCGTAAGAGTCAAATATGTAATTTTATTGCCAGAAATTGTAGAGCGCGTGGAAATCATTGAGTATTTAGTCTTATCGATCTACAGTTCAAATCGATAACTCAACTTTACCCATCATCGTTCCGGGATTGGTAGTATAAATTACAAAGCCCGTAACAGGGCCGATTCAGTCGACTTCATTTAATCTCTTGATATGAAAACATGTTGAGTATGAGGTCGATCTGATTGTATATACTGCATCCTTTAAAGTTGAACCCTTGTATCTCTGTTACAAATAAATATCATGTGATAAAATATATTCCTAGTTAGTTCTTTAAGAAAGGCATCACTGAAATAGTGATAGTCTTGGCATCATTTTGTATTGGTTAGATCGAAACGGGTTCACTGCTTGGTTTGGATTTTGGCTGAGAAAAATTTTACATTATTTAGCTTAATCTCAAAACTCAAAACCTAGTCAGATTTATGTTAAAAAGTCTGTTTTATAATGCTGAATGACTACATTCTTGAAATGACTTTAACGACAGTAGAAGGTCTCTACTTACTGAGTTAAGTAAAAAAAAAAGTTTAAAAAAATGAACGCCACATCCTCAACTTTTATCTTTTTAATAGTGTATTATCACTAACCTATCAGAGATGCAAAACACCAACAGCTATGGATGGTAGAATCCCTATCGTAGCAAAGCTTTTCAGCATCCGGGATCAAAGACAGTTTTGGCGCGCCTACTTTAATCATTCTTGGTACCAACCCATCCGAGTCCAACCCTGGTTTTATAATACAAGCTTCCTGTTTTAAAGCGATCTAAATTAAAACCGTTCTTCGAAATTTCATATTAATTTATATTCCAAACACCAGTTTGTCAATTTTCCAAAATTCTTCAATATCATCAAAATAAATTGAAACAAAAATAATAAATTTCCATAGAAATAGGGTTTTAAAAAAAGGGCGTGTGTAAATGGTCAGGAATGATAGTCCAGGAAAAATTATGCACCTTCTTACCCTCTGTGACAGAGCATCGGATTTCAAATCCGGTTGAGATTCTTCTAAATCCAATATTATAAAGTAGCAACAAAATCTAGAGGAAGGGTCAACATAATCCTCGATAGCACACCCCTAAATAGATGACGTTTTACTTATTAGAAACTGTTATTTCTTTTTAATGATTAAGCCAGAGGAAGAAGGGTAGCACCCATGGCTCTTTTAAAGGAGCAGTTGGAGTTATTGTGGTGGTGGTGGTGGTGGTGGTGGTGGAGTATCTTTAAACTGGAGACCTAGCCCTAATGTTTGTAACAGAGTAGGCTCTGCTAAAGGTACTCAAGAGCCAGGTGATGGTGATAGTGGAAGTGGGGATGGAAGTGGTGGTGGTGGTAGCAGCAGCAGCAGCAGCAGCAACAACAGTAGTAGTAGTAGTAGTAGTAGTAGTAGTAGTAGTAGTAGTAGTAGTAGTAGTAGTAGTAGTAGAGTTGGTGGTGGTTGATGTCAGAAGTGATGGACAAGTGATGCTGATGGTCTAAAGACTTAAAAAGGCTGAAAGCATATCAAAATCACATATGATATGAAAATAGAAAATTCCCTATCGAAGAAAGAGAAAGGGAGAGAGAGAGAGAGAGAGAGAGAGAGAGAGAGAGAGAGAGAGAGAGAGAGAGAGAGAAGTATAATATCTATTGGAATAAACTCAATTGATTTAACCCTTGCAAATATATAGCTTTCTGGCCACATCAAATCAATTCTTTAGACGCCTTAAAGTGTGAACTGATACCCTGTGGTACCTAGTTTAGTATTTCACATGTGTTAGCTGTTCGATAAGCACCCTCGTTAGATCGTGAGAAAGAATGTGTTTAGTACCCTATTCCTCGCTGGTGACAGTTAAAGTGTCTACATTTGGCAGAACTGCATGCTACTTTAATTGCTGACAATTAAAACTTGTGCATCAATGGTCTCACTATTTCTCCTGTCCCACATGAAGAATGCTACAAATACCTCGACATTGATGAAAACCTATCATACGATGATACTGTGGATAAAGATAGTGTGACCTAAGAATATTATACCTATTTCTTTACTACCCACAAGGGGCTAAACACAGAAGAGACAAACAAGGACAGACAAACGGATTAAGTCGATTATATCGACGCCAGTGCGCAACTGGTACTTATTTGATCGACCCCGAAAGGATGAAAGGCAAAGTCGACCTCGGCGCAATTTGAACTGAGAACGTAACGGCAGACGAAAATACCGCTAAGCATTTCGCCCGGCGTGCTAACGTTTCTGCCAGCTCGCCGCCTTAAAGAATATTATACTAGTCTTAGAAAAATGCACCAGGTCGGACTCTTCTTTTACAAGACAGTATCTTACAATGCATTTACATTACCAATGCTGATTCCAATATTTGGGATACTTGATTTATCTGAAGAGAAAACCCACTTCATTGACATTAATACTCGCAAGATCCAGACATCAACTGTAAATCTCCACAGAAATAATGATATCGACAGGCTCTACCTAAGAAGTGACGAATAACGGAGGAACATGAGATCAATGCAGACGGCATTCGAATGTCATAGAGTTTCTCTCAGACAACACTTGCTAAACGGCAACATCAAAAATAAATATATTTACTTAGAGCTGAACAGTGAAGAGAATAACATCCTAAGTGTGGGCAGTACGCTTTTCAGAAAGTACTCCCTTCCTGATGACCTCCCATACAATTCCAAGACAGCCGGACTAGCCCACCTCAAAGAAGACTTGGATGCAAAATGCACAGCATACCAAAAATACCTAACAAACAAAATAGACATCGAGGCCCTTGGAGCTCCAAGTTGCAACCGAAAATGTAGATTATGCCCTATGTTTGTGGAAGACATCACAGGTGATTAGCAGTTGCTCAAGAGTGTCTTCAAAATATTACCTCCTTATGCAATACGACGTTGTCGCAAAAACAATGTACAATTCCATTCGGATAAAAATACTGTCCAGGAATAAATATAGAGAATCTCACTGTTATTGAGTATATGCACATCAACACAAAGAATACTGGTGGAACATTCCCATCAAAAGATATGTCTAGAATAAACATAACTGGCCAGCTATTGCTGTTTGGAACAAAAAAATAGTATGTACGTCACAGAAGTTAGCCGTCCTACTGATGAAAATCAAAGGGAAAGAAGATAAATATGAACAACTGCTTCGAAACCTCCAGCTCCTATATCCAGATTATATATTCACATTTATCCCAACAATAATTGGTGCATTTGGTTTTGTGAAGAATTTCTAAGTGGCACTCCGAATAAGCTAGGGTTTTCAGAAAAAGAAATCAATCAACCGTAAAAATATGTAAAAAATTTTCGTGGGTTTAAAATGTGAGATTGCTTTTGCTATCTACATTTCAAAGATGGATCTTTGTATCTTTGTTAGAAACCAGTTTCTTCAGAAGAATTTAAAAATACTTAAAAACAAAAGAGTATATATATATATATATATATAATATATTATATATATATATATATATATATGTGTGTGTGTGTGGGTGTGTTGTGTGTGTGTGTGTGTGTGTTGTGGTGTGTATACAGACATACATATTTAATCCATAGCAGTAAGTTCAACATAATATATTTTGTTTCTCCCTAGGGCTTCGCCAGGCTATGAATACAAAGAGAGTGGGGAAAGGGAGAGGCGAAGAAGGTGGAGGGAGAGAGGGGTGGGAGAAAGAGATCCGTAGAAAAAGAAGCAAGCGTTCTCGAGGAACAAAAAATAATTTTAAGAATGTGATTCCAGCATTAGTGAAAGCCATCTTAGAAGGTCTGCAGAACCAAAGAAATTTTACTGAACACCATATAAGACAGTTCTGCTACCTATCAACTCTGCAGCATATAGTATACAATTACATATTGCAGAACATTATGCAGAAATTGTTGCTTGTAGATAATATATAATTGCACATAACTGCATAATCTGTTTATATATATATATATAATCAGATTATGTAATTGCAGTCTGCAAACGATAGCTGTTTAGCATCATATCGTCATATTACAGTTGCTGAACGAATAAGATGCATGCAGACAGTATCATGAACAGAGTAAAATATAATAGGGAGTATGAGTAGGAATAGCAGTAAGAATAGGCGTAGTTGACAAAAACTATTAATACTCGCCAGAATGACATAAGCGGTTCAATTGACAGTAACGCAACATGTGACAGTGGTATAAACCAGTGTTTTTCTGTTCTTCCTCCGGGAGAGAGGTGTTTGAAAGAGGACATAAGAACTGTTATGCTTAAATAAAAAGAGACAATTTTAAATATTTTAGAATTGCCCAATGATGAAAACAGAAAAACCATATAGATTCGTATTCCTAATTAATTTTTTTTTTTTCCGTATTTTTAAAAAGTGGGTGAAGGCAGTGAGCTGCCAGAATCGTGAGTACGCCGGGCAAAATGCTTCGCGACATTTTGTCTGTCTTTACGGTTGAGTTCCAATTCTGCCGGGTCAGTTTTGCCTTCCGTCTTTTCGAAGTCGATAAAATTAGTACCACTTGAGCAATGGGATCGATGTAATCTTCGGCTCCGAAATAGCTGGCCGGGTGCCGAAATTTGAAACCATTATTAAAGAGTGGGTGGCGATTTTTAATAATTTCCTTTTCGTTTTTTTGTTTCCAGCTTGTAAACCTTTGACATAGAGGATAAGGGTGCTGTTATTCATAATTGCGAAATAAAGAACCCCTATTTCGAATCTAGCGCAGCGTTATATAAATATCCTGGAATAAGATTTTTGGTGCTCGGAGATCAAATTTATCGAAAAGTAATAGAAATGCAAAACACTTCATATCACACGGTTCCAGTCCACTCAGCTGGTAAAAATTAGTACTCCTACGATGGACCAGTGTCCCGTCCAGGGAAGAATATACGCTGAAGAAACCGGGAAACTAGTCCCACGCTCTTTATGAAGTAATGTTGACTAACCTTCCAGGGCTATCGCAGGATTCGAACTCAGCATACAAAGTGTGGAACAAATACCCTTGAGCATCTGATCCAATAATCGTAGTTCCGCAATCCACTACCCTCGATTGGTACTTAGTTTTTATTTTTCTATTTTTTCCCAACTCCAAAAGGTTGAAAGGCAAAGTTAACCTCGGTTGAATTTTGAAATCAACTGGTCCTCCGTCGGTTACGACGGCAAGTGTTCCAGTCGATCCGATCAACGGAACATCGTGCTTATGAAATGAACGTGCAGCGAACTCCACAGCGCACTGCAAAGACACGTGTACCCTTAACGTAGTTCTCAAGGATATTCAACGTGACACAGAATATGTCATGGCTGACCCTTTGAAATATAGGTATTATTCATTTTTGCGAGCTGAGTGGACTGGAGCAACGTAAAATAAAGTATTTTGCTCGAGACACAACACGCTACTGGGAATTGAACTCACGACTGTATGACTCTGAACCGAATACCCTAACTACAAAGCTACGAGCCTTCACAATTTGAAATCAGGAAGCACAGTGTCGAAACAAGTACCCGCGGCATTCTGCCAGATGCGCTAACAACTCTACCAATTCACTGCCTTTGGTCACAACACCTACTCACATTTTCTACTCGGACAATGTCAGAAGAATCCCACCCTAAAGGACAGATGGTCGTTACTTCCGGGTGAGTATGATTTGGTGTCGCATAACATGGTTTCAATAACAGTTTTAGGTGCCGATGTAGTCGCGAACAGACACAGAATTCTAACGGACCTCCCAGTAATACTCTCTTTTACTCTTTACTCTTTTACTTGTTCAGTCATTTGACTGCGGCCATGCTGGAGCACCGCCTTTATTCGAGCAAATCGCCCCCGGGACTTATTCTTTGTAAGCCCAGTACTTATTCTATCGGTCTCTTTTGCCGAACCGCTAAGTGACGGAGACGTAAACACACCAGCATCGGTTGTCAAGCAATGCTAGAGGGACAAACACAGACACACAAACATATATACACACACACACACACACACACACACACATATATATATATATATATATATATATACATATATACGACAGGCTTCTTTCAGTTTCCGTCTACCAAATCCACTCACAAGGCTTTGGTCGGCCCGAGGCTATAGCAGAAGACAATTGCCCAAGATGCCACGCAGTGGGACTTAACCCAGAACCATGTGGCTGGTTAGCAAGCTACTTACCACACAGCTACTCCTGCGCCTATGTTTACTTTAAGCACCTTTTTGGTCCTACGTCTTAGCGGTTTGGCAATTGGATATCGATACAAGAAAGCACGAGACTGAAACAAAAGCGGGAAGCAATGGTGGTGGTGGTGGTGGTGGTGGTGGTGGTGGTGGTGATGGGGGTCAATATGATCAAATAAAACCCTTGGAAGCGGTGACTCAATATAGCCACAGTCAAGTGAAAGAAACTAGTAAAAGAATAAAAAGAATGTGTGAGTTTGGTGTGTGCATATGTGTGTGTGTGTTTGCGCGCGTGCATGTGCCTGTGTGTATGCATGTATGCATGTATGTATGAGTATATATGTATATGTGTGCGGAGAGAGAGAGAGAGAAAAGAAAGAAACCTTTTTTTTATTTCCTCCCCATATGAGGTAGTTTTTTTAGGTCATCACCACAAAACATTTACAAACGTCTTCTTTCGTTGTAAAATTCCTAATTCTCTTGTTACAAAAAAAAAAAAAAAGATGGTGGGGCAGGGGAAAAAAGTAATAAATTGGTTCTTTCTTTCCCGCCGTGTGATGGATGATTACAAAATAACTTTATTATGATCATCATAAACAACACGAGATCGACTACAACATTATTCCATTGTTCTTTCTTTTTGCTGTTTCTAATGATACACAATCAATGGCAGGTTACGTTGAAATTGTTTATAGTTTTGGTTGTGGAAATATATAAAGAAAGAAGTCATTGAATGAATGAGTGAGTGAATGAATGAATGAATGAATGAGTGTAACTGCTGTTGAAGTTGTACAGCCGAAGGTCAGCCCAGGCTGTATACGTATATAGACCTCTCATCAAAGACATTCCAGAGGCAACAACCGTTTCAAATGTTGGCTCAAGGCCAGTAATTTTAGACGGTTATATGGACTCCAGTACTCGACTGGCACTTTGATTTTACACGAAAGGGTGTAAGGCAAAGTTCACCTTGGTGGTTGGAAGCACTCCGTCGGTTACGACGTCGAGGGTTCCGGTTGATCCGAATCAACGGAACAGCCTGCTCGTGAAATTAACGTGTAAGTGGCTGAGCACTCCACAGACACGTGTACCCTTAACGTAGTTCTCGGGGATATTCAGCGTGACACAGAGAGTGACAAGGCCGGCCCTTTGAAATACAGGTACAACAGAAACAGGAAGTAAGAGTGAGAGAAAGTTGTGGTGAAAGAGTACAGCAGGGATCGCCACCATCCCCTGCCGGAGCCTCGTGGAGCTTTAGGTGTTTTCGCTCAATAAACACACACAACGCCCGGTCTGGGAATCGAGACCGCGAGTCCGCTGCCCTAACCACTGGGCCATTGCGCCTCCACTACCTTGGTGGTACTTGAACTGAGAACGTAAAGAGCCGTAAGAAACACCGTTAAGTATTTTATCCGACGAGCTAACGATTCTGCCAGGTCACCGCCTAAATAATCCTTTCTATTATTGGTAGAAGGCCAAAAAGATTAAAGACGACCTCGGTGGAATTTGAACCCAGAATGTAAAGACTGACGAAATGCCGCTAAGCATTTTGCCCGGTGTGCTAACGGTTCTGCCAACTTGCTGTTTTAACGAACTACTATAATAATACTCTTGTGTTTTACTCCGCCACAACATATGAAAGAGAAAGGAAGGGATGATAGATGAATAAGGAAGGAAGGAAGGGGTGATGGCAAACTTGTAGTGGGATTATGGAAATTCTACAGTGAAAAAAAGTCAACCACCGTTTCAACTCTGTGTGAATATATGTGTGTGTATATAAAAGGAATACATGTGAATGTGTGTGTGTGTGTGTGTTGTGTGTGTGTGTGCAATGGAAGTAGGATGCTGAACATTCAACGCTTCAATGCTGAAAAGAAAACTCAAACAGCGTTTCAACTCTGTCTGAGTATATGTGTGTGTGTGTGTGTGTGTGTGTGTGCGCGCGTGTACAAGGGAAGTATGTGACTGTTTTTATATGTGAACCAGCGTTCTTTCAGTAACAAACGATGATCGATGTCACATCTCAAAATACAACCACTAGATAACATTGAGAAATGTATTAATTTGATTTACCATCCCTATTCTATTTTTTGTCCTTATTCATTTATAAAATACTACAAATACCCAACATTCTTGAAGGCACGGGGCCAGCCAAGACTTATAATTATTCTTTCAAATTTTGGCATTGCGCCAGTAGTTTGCAGGTGAGGGCGGGGCGGGGCGGGGTGGGGCGGAATTAGTCGGTTACATCGAACCCAGTGCTCAACTAATACTTTGTTTTATCGACCTCCGAAAGGATTAAAGGTGAAGTTGACTTTGGCAGTATTTGAACTCAGAACATAAAGAACCGGGGGAGGGGGGAATGCCGCCGCAAAGCATTTTGTCCGGTGGGCAAAAAAAAAAAAAGAAAGAAAGGCGCAGGAGTGGCTGTGTGGTAAGTAGCTTGCTAACCAACCACATGGTTCCGGGTTCAGTCCCACTGCGTGACATCTTGGGCAAGTGTCTTCTGCTATAGCCCCGGGCTGACCAATGCCTTGAGTGGATTTGGTAGAAGGAAACTGAAAGAAGCCTGTCGTATATATGTATATATATATAAGTGTGTGTGTATATGTTTGTGTGTCTGTGTTTCTCCCCCTAGCATTGCTTGACAACCGATGCTGGTGTGTTTACGTCCCCGTCACTTAGCGGTTCGGCAAAGAAGACCGATAGAATAAGTACTGGGCTTACAAAGAATAAGTGCCGGGGCCGATTTGCTCGACTAAAGGCGGTGCTCCAGCATGGCCGCAGTCAAATAACTGAAACAAGTAAAAGAGTAAAAGAGAGTAAAGAGTAATCTCTTGCGCAGGATCCCACGAAATGTAAAGAAACCTGGAACCACGGAACTGCGAAGCGAGCGTCTTAACCACACAGCTATATTTGCGTCCATACACGTGTGAAAAGCATGAACTTCGTAGGTTCTCATCTTCCATTTGATATTTTAGTCTGTGTGTCTATTTCAGTTACAACCATTATCACAATGCGCCACAATTTCATATTATTTTAACGGTTGTACTAATACCACTCCTCACTTAACTGGAATCAAGTTAAATAATTATGTCTGATAATACGAACGAGTTTATTCAATCTAGATAGGGGATGTCAGTTCTGCCTAAGTGCTGCCTTATCTTTTCTCATCTTCTCAGAATTTGTATTTACAATTCTTAGGTAATTCTAATACTAAGGATCTACAGCAAAAATTCTATTTATATATCTTAAAAAGAGAGAGAGCAAAAAGCCCGCCAGTCTTGTAAACGTTTATTTGGTTTTTTCTTTATGTTTTGTTGTGTTATTTTTTTAATGAATCATTAATAGTTAGTAAAAGTGAAATAAATATACGGCAAAAGAAACGAGAGATTATTTGCTCAGTAAATATTTTGTAGAGAGATACTTTAATGAATTTACCACATTACGAAACAGTGTGATTATAAAAGAACACAGTTAATGTTACATAAATTAAAAGATTAGCAATTTTAAAGGTTAACATTAAATATGTAAAATGTCAGATTTTTATGAAATCTCGTTCTTAACTGAATAGAAAAATTCACTGCAATTAAAAGTGATGATGACCTTGGTGTAGGTTTAAGAGTATGGTTTCAGAAGAAAAAAAACAATTACGTTTCGCTTTAATTTCTCTCTCTCCGTCCTCTCTCTCTCTCTCTCTCTCTCTCTCTCTCTCTCTCTCTCTCTCTCTCTCTCTCTCTCTCTTCATGCGCCATACCTACAACCTACAAGCACTGGCGATTGTGTGGACCCCTAATGCTAAAAGCTGAAGATACATGACTTTTTTTCTTGGGAATATGCAGCTATAGTTTTCCATTGCTTACTGTCGGCTTAACTTACAGTTTATTCAGATTGTCTCCTACTCTGTCACCCTTACTTCAGCGACACAAGGCCTTTTTAATCCTTAGACAGGGAAACTAGTTCACGTGCCATCGGAACTTGTACATAGGCCTGTGCGACAGATATTTAGAAGGCCAGTCCCCCTCTGAGTCCTATATGCCTTAGTCATATCGCCATTTTCTACTAATTGGTTCATAACTTGGCCCTTGACAGTTATGACCACTCCAGGTCGGCGTGGGTTTGTGTGTAGTGACGATGAAAGGGTAACTCTATATTCCTCCATATCCCATGAACTCCCGAGTTATATTCTCAATACCAGATGCAGTTTTTTTAATATCTTGCCCAGGATAATGTATATTCCGTTTAGAATATAATACATGTTTAGTTTGATATACATGACTTACATTATTTTTACTTCAGTTACTTTAAAATATATTAGTTTACTATCGCTCTAAAAACTACTTTTAACTGAGTCATTTGGTGAATTTCTTGGTCTAAGGTGTATTCTTGAGGTACTTTAAGAAAATATTTATATACATAGTTGTGCATACGATTAAGGCTATATATATTGACGTAGTAAGAGGTATTTATTTTGCGTACTGAGAGAATATATATAAAAGAAAATATAGGCTTGGACTCGGTATTCTTTTATTTCATATATTACAAGTTTCAGTATGGATCCGAATGTTGGAAAACAACCAAAAATATTGAAAAGAAATTGGAAGTGTTTCAAAATAAATGTTTACGAAAAATTATGAAGGTCTGCTGGCCGAATATGATCTTGAGTAACCAACTACACACCAAGGCTAAGGTGAAACCAATAAGAGAAACTATTGAATCAAGGAAATGGAAATGGCTGGATCGAGTTTGTCGCTATAAACCGAACCCAATTGTCAGGAGGATCGCTTTGCAATGGGTTCCACAAGGTGAAAGAAGACGTGGCTGACCAAAGGAAACATGGCGAAGAATAATAAAAAAGCAGAGGGTTAACAATGGAACAAGTTGTCAAGGACGCGTTCAGTGTTAGAAAGTGGAATGATCTTGCTGTCGACTTAAGTCCCACAAGGCACAATGAATGAATGAATGTTTCAGTATTTGGTAATAAATGATGTCACATTATAAATGCAATCTATAGATACACCTTATAAGTACAGCATGCACAATCATATTCATTCATGCTGCATTTATGAGATGCATTTATGGATGGCATTTATAGTGTGACATCAGTCTTTTTATATTGTCTTTATACTAAGTTATAACACTCCTCAGACCGCATAGAATTCTGTGCGATTATGCACCAGTTGGAGTTTAATGTTACTACCAATAAGATCCGAAACATGAACGGTAAAATTGTCGAGCATTGAGTGCATCCTTTTCTACATATCTATGTGTGTGTGCTTGTGTCGCGAACCACTACACGTTCTTTATTTTCTCTCCTTGTTTCTTTCTGTGTTCCTTTCTGTGGAAGAGCGTAGGCTCGAAACGTCAAAGACTTTTTTCACTTCCCGAGCGTTATACTAATAAATCTGTTTGCTGTCTACACCACCTGTCTTCGTCTTTTTTTTTGTGAATTCTCACTATATATATATATACCTTTCCTCTCACACTGTCTCCGATGAAGGGATATTATTATTAATTAATATTCTAGAAACACCTGTACGACCTTCTATCTATAAATGCTCTAATATCTATACAGCCTTGGGTTTTTTTATCTCATTACACAAAAAAATTATATATATATATATATATATATACACATGTCGTCGTCGACTTACGACCTATCCAAATTACGATCGATAGATTTTACGATGATTGGTGCACCAGCTCCCGGCAGCAATAATAAGTAGTCCGGTTGAAATCGAATGGGTTTAATTTATTTGAAATTAACCCGTCTATGGATGATGTCAGCTAACAAATGCTTTCCCTAGCTTTGGTTATCGATCGCCACTGTGTTGCGTGACTATTTTGTCACCGAGACATCGTATTTGTTTATATGACGGCTGTTTGGGTCTACGAAATTTTTTACTAACGCCATGAAAGTGCGTTAAGAATGTAAAAATAATATAAAACAAACCTAGGTAGGTCTATAGGCCGACTTACAACCAGTCAGTCGGAACCGATTATAGTCGTACGTAGACGACGACCTGTATACATACATATATATATATATATGTGTGTGTGTGTGTGTGTGTGTGTGTGTGTGTGTGTGTGTGTGTGTGTGTGTGTGTGTACGTGTGCGTGTGTGTGTGTGTGTGAATATCCGTATATGTATATGTCTAGATGTATTGTATGGTATATATATAATATATATATATATATATATTTATTATTATTATTATTATTATTATTATTATTATTATTATTATTATTATTATTTTCCACCATGTTTCCTTTGGTCAGCCACGTCTTCTTTCACCTTGTGGAACCCATTGCAAAGCGATCCTCCTGACAATTGGGTTCGGTTTATAGCGACCAACTCGACCCAGCCATTTCCATTTCCTTGCTTCAATAGTTTCTCTTATTGGTTTCACCTTAGCCTTGGTGTGTAGTTGGTTATTCAAGATCATATTCAGCGAGCAGACCTTCATAATTTTTCGTAAACATTTACTTTGAAACACTTCCAATTTCTTTTCAATATCTTTGGTTGTTTTCCAACATTCGGATCCATACTGAAACTTATAATAGATGAAATAGAAGAATACCGAGTCCAAGCCTATGTTTTCTTTTATATTATTCTCTCGATATATAATATATATATATATATATATCACACTCGGTTCCACATCTCCTTTTTTTAAATATATATAGATATATAGATATATAATATATATATATATATAATATATATACATATATATATATATATATATATATAATATATATATGATGTACATTAAACACAAAAGAAGCAACATTTAACAGACACCTTTACACATTAGAATAAGCAGTCAAAACGACCAAAACCACATTAAGAGCAATTTCGACACTATTTTACATTGAGAATACGTTGTCTATTGAATTTTATACATGCTAGGCCACTGGAAGTGAAATTAAAAAAAATATACTCGCTACCCTATATAATTTACGTATATGATTTTAGCATTTTCATAAGATTAGTTTGTCATTGTTTTCATTTGTTGCCGACTGAAAGTGCGCCTTCGCGGTGAATTTGAAAAATTATAATATATAATGATGAGACGCGTGTTATTTGTCTCTAAATTATATGCTAATGTTATGACGCGGTCACTGATGAGAATTTCGCCTAGCAAATTATTTTATTTGCTAAAT
>NC_043002.1:98224822-98229822 GCF_006345805.1 Octopus sinensis
AAAAAGAAAGCGAGAGGGAGGGGAAGGTGGAAGAAGAGAGAGAGAGAGAAGAGAGAGAGTCATGGTGCGAAAGAGAAAGTGAAAGAGGCGGAAAGAGAAGCGCGAGGAAGGGGAAGGTGGAAGAAGAGAGAAGAGAAGAGAGAGTTTATGTGCGAAGGTGATAAGGTGAAAGAGGCGGGGGGGGGCGGGAAAGAGAAAGCGAGAGGAAGGGGAAGGTGGAAGAAGAGAGAGAGAGAGAGAGGAGGAGAGAGAGTGGCATGTTGGGGGTTTCGAGAAGAGAAAGTGAAATAGGGCGAAGAGAAAACGAGAGGAATGGGAAGGTGGAAGAAGAGAGGAGGAGAGAGAGAGAGAGAGTGAATGGTAAAAAGAGAAAGTGAAAGAGGCGGGAAGAGAAAGCGAGAGGAAGGGGAAGGTGGAAGATGGAGGAGAGAGAGAGAGAGTGCATGGTACGAAAGAGAAAGTGAAAGAGGCGGGAAGAGAAAGCGAGAGGAAGGGGAAGGTGGAAGAAGAGAGGAGAGAGAGAAGAGAGTGCATGGTGCGAAAGAGAAAGTGAAAGAGGCGGGAAGAGAAAGCGAGAGGAAGGGGAAGGTGGAAGAAGAGAGAGAGAGAGAGTGCATGGTGCGAAAGAGAAAGTGAAAGAGGCGGGAAGAGAAAGAGAGAGGAAGGGGAAGGTGGAAGAAGAGAGGAGAGAGAGAGAGAGTGCATGGTGCGAAAGAGAAAGAGAAAGAGGCGGGAAGAGAAAGCGAGAGGGAGAGGAAGGTGGAAGAAGAGAGGAGAGAGAGAGAGTGCATGGTGCGAAAGAGAAAGTGAAAGAGGCGGGAAGAGAAAGCGAGAGGGAGGGAGGGGAAGGTGGAAGAAGAGAGGAGAAGAGAGAGAGAGAGAGAGGGGGGGAGAAAGAAAAGCAGATGGGAGGAGAGATAAATGATGAGAGCATGTTTGAGTGACTGCGTGTGAAGTTTTGTATGTATGTCTGTATGTGTGTGTGTGTAAGTGAATGAATGTGTGTATGTGTGTATGTGTGTGTGTATGTGAGTGTGTGTATGTGAGTGTGTGTATGTGTGTGTGTGTGTGAGTGTGTGTGTTTTGCAAAGAGTGAGTATTAGAGCGAAAAAGTAGATAGAAGAATGAGAGTGACAAGAAAGCCATTAGAGGGAGAGAGAGTTAGAGAGAGGGAGAGAGAGAGAGAGAGAGTTAGAGAGAGAGAGAGAGAGAGAGAGAGAGTTAGAGAGAGAGAGAGAGAGTTAGAGAGAGAGAGAGAGGGATAAAAGGAGAGAGAGTCTGTGTGTGCGTGTGTGTGTGTGTGTATGTGTGTGTGTGTGTATTAAGAGAACGGAGAAGAAAGATCTTAAAGAGTTAGTAATAAAGAAAAAACGCGCGAGAGAGAGAAGACAACAGAAAGAGAATGAAACGGGGAAATAGAAGGGAAAGGAATGTCAAGGAAAGAGGAGAAAAGGGGAGAGAGGGAAAACGGAAGGAGAGAGAGTGGGGTTTGGAGAAGTTATACAGGTGAGAAGGGAAGAGAAGTAGGAAGGGAGTGGAGAGAAAATAAAACAAAAACGAAAAGTACCAAAGAGGATATATAGAGTGAGAGTGAGTGAAAGAGTGTGAGAGATAGAGAGCGAGAAAGAGAAATAGAGAAGCAGAGTGAGAGAGATAGAGAGAGAGAAACAGAGAGAGAGAGAGAGAGAGAGAGAAAGAGTGTGAGAGATATGGAGAGAGAAACAGAGAGAGAGAGAGAGAGAGAAGTGATTAAGAGGGGAGAAAATTCTAAAAACGAAAAGATAAAAAGAATTTGTTGGTTTCAAATTTTGGTTCAAGGGCAAGCTAAGCATTTTGTCCGGTGAGCTAAGGTCTCTGTCAGTTCGCCGCCTTAAATACAGAGAATGTACTGGTTTCAGCATTTTAGCACAAGGCTAGCAATTTCGAGGGACGGGGGTAAGTCAACCGCAGTGATCAACTGGTACTTATTTTATCGACCTCGGAAGTATAAAAGAATTTTTGAAGAGCCCAAGCCTTCTGAAGTTTCTTATTTCTTTACTTCCGACAAGGAGCTGAACATAGAGGGGACAAACAAGGACAGACAAACGGATTAAGTCTATTATATCAACCCCAGTGCGTAACTGGTACTTAATGTATCGACCCCGAAAGGATGAAGGGCAAAGTCGACCTCGGTGGAATTTGAACCCAGAACGTAAAGACGAATAAAATTATGCTAAGCACTCAACTCGTCGCGCTAACGATGCTGCCAGCTCGCCGCCTTAGGTAAAGAGAATATATTAAAATACAAGAGAGAGATGGTGGGGAGAAAGAGAGACAGACAGATAGAGAGTGAGGCTAAAGAATGTTCTGGCAGACTTTTGCCAAAGTACTTATCTTTATATATAAAAGTGAAGTTGTGTGTCTGTCTCCTACGATTTAGATTCCTAACTACTCCCACATTTTGCGGTGCAGTTTAACCAAAACCGAGTATCTTATAGTCGTGATTCATATCGAGCCCTTCTGGGTATTAGCGCGCGTCTACGATGAGTCTACGATTTAAAAAAACATTTACCATCATTTTTCCCATTTTTAATGCATTTTTTTGCAATTATATAAGGGAAGTAACTCTCTAAAAATGTATTATTAAATCTCAGAACGTAAAAAGCTACAGTAACACCCCCCTTTGTGGTTAGCAATATTGAGATGGCTATTATACTTTACATCTCTAAAAATGCTTATATAGTTATTTCCCTTACAAACCCGAGCAACGCCGGGCGATACTGCTAGTAAGACATAAATAGCAAATAAATGAGGCAAGAAAATAATCTCACTCTCATTCTCCATGCCTTCTACAAGGCTGCTGCTGATAAATAGATCTATAAGCTATCTTATTGGCCAAACTATGCGCTAAAAATATATGCTAAAACTATAGGCCAAATATAGGCTTAAAACATTTAAGATAAATTAGGTTCTTCACTCTCAGCTTATTATTATAATTTGTGGAGGCGCAATGGCCCAGTGGTTAGGGCAGCGGATTCGCGGTTTCGATTCCCAGACCGGGCGTTGTGAGTGTTTATTGAGCGAAAACACCTAAAGCTCCACGAAGCTCCGGCAGGGGATGGTGTTGATCCCTGCTGTACTCTTTCACCACAACTTTCTCTCACTCTTACTTCTTGTTTCTGTTGTACCTGTATTTCAAAGGGCCGGCCTTGTCACTCTCTGTGTCACGCTGAATATCCCCGAGAACTACGTTAAGGGTGCACGTGTCTGTGGAGTGCTCAGCCACTTACACGTTAATTTCACGAGCAGGCTGTTCCGTTGATTCGGATCAACCTCGTCGTCGTAACCGATGGAGTGCTTCCATCATTATTATAATTTAAACTACAGGGTAAATATAAATGTATACAGTGATCCCTCGACTATCGTGGATATTACGTTCCAAAGCCCAACGCGATAGATGAAAATCCGCGAAGTAGAAACAGTATTGTACCGTGTATTTTTTATTTTATTTTATTATCAATGGAAAACATCGAACACTCGCCTCACGAGTTTTGCTTTCCATACAGTATGTGCGATTCTTTGCTCACTCATCTACGGTATACAGCGTATTTTCTTTTAATATATTTTAATCATGGAGATGTACTTGCATGGCAAGTGACCTGATCTGAGATCGTGTGCTGGAACGAAAACAATTGCAGCGGGGAAGGTGCAAACACACACACGTACATATATATATATATATATACATATATACGACGGGCTTTTTTCAGTTTCCGTTGACCAAATCCACTCACAAGGCTTTGGTCGGCCCGAGGCTATAGCAGTGGGACTGAACCCAGAACCATGTGGTTGGTAAACAAGCTACTTACCACACAGCCACTCCTGCGCCTATACTTCATATTTTTGTAGAGTATGAACTTATTCTTAAACAAGAAGTTTCGGCTAGCCATGCCACTGTCGGACTGGTTGAAACTTCGAAGTCACAGTCAACAGCATTCTTGTTTAAGAATTATATATACTGTATATACACGACGGGGACTTTTAAATATAAAAGTCTTATTTTCATGGCGTATATGTAACGAATCTTCACAACTTTCCCCTCAACAACGCCATCACTCGGCTGTTACTTTACTTTATCGACCACGAAAGGATGAAAAGCAAAGTTGGCCTCGGCAGGATTTAATCTCAGAACGTAAAGCGTCGGTATAAATGTTACTAAGCATTTTATGTCCGACGTGCTTAACGATTCTGCCAGCTCGTCGCCTTTAACCAAGCTATACTCGTTCGCAAAGAAGGCGGTGAGCTGGCAGAAACGTTAGCACGCCGGGCGAAATGCGTAGCCGTATTTCGTCTGCCATTACGTTCTGAGTTCAAATTCCGCCGAAGTCGACTTTGCCTTTCATCCTTCTGGGGTCGATAAATTAAGTACCAGTTACGCACTGGGGTCGATGTAATCGACTTAATCCGTTTGTCTGTCCTTGTTTGTCCCCTCTATGTTTAGCTCCTTGTGGGCAGTAAAGAAATATATACTCGTTCGCATATGACCGCTGGTTGTATTTCCTTTGTACTACGAAACAACAAACGGCCTCTACGTAGAAATGACCACACGTATTCTTCAAGCAAAGATATCTTCAAATGACCGTACACATTCTTAAGGGAAAGACACTTTACTTAATATAGCTCTAGTTGCACGTAGGATGACCATAGTCGTAATGTTTTTAATCTACGAAACTAATGTGCCTGTACATGATGACTTGATCTGTAAGAAATAGCAACCATATTTCCTTCAAGTAACACACACACATACACACGTGGAGGCGCAATGGCCCAGTGGTTAGGGCAGCGGACTCGCGGTCGTAGGATCGCGGTTTCGATTCCCAGACCGGGCGTTGTGAGTGTTTATTGAGCGAAAACACCTAAAAGCTCCACGAAGCTCCGGCAGGGGATGGTGGTGATCCCTGCTGTACTCTTTCACCATAACTTTCTCTCACTCTTACTTCCTGTTTCTGTTGTACCTGTAT
>NC_043002.1:98234822-98249822 GCF_006345805.1 Octopus sinensis
GCACTAATTTTTGAATGTACACTTGTATTGCATACTGCTGAGTATACATATCTGAGCAACCATGTATGTATAATTTCTTGCATAGTGAAATTGATACTCCATAAAGGTTACGAAGTGGCCGTAACCCTATGAGGTTACATGGTTAAATAAATGAATATATATTCAGCTTCAAACCTCTTCACTTTATGTTTATTTGTGTGTGTATGTTTGTTTTTTTGTTTTTTGTTTTTTGTTTGTTCTCACACCACTTCATAGCAGATGTTTGCTTCTTTATGTATCCACAATCTAGCGGTTCATTAGTAGATAACTATAGAATAAGCATCTGATGGCTGTGTGGTAAGTAGCTTGCTAACCAACCACATGGTTCCGGGTTCAGTCCCACTGCGTGGCATCTTGGGCAAGTGTCTTCTGCTATAGCCCCGGGCCGACCAATGCCTTGTGAGTGGATTTGGTAGACGGAAACTGAAAGAAACCTGTCGTATATATGTATATATATATATATTATATATATATATATATATATATATAAGTGTGTGTGTATATGTTTGTGTGTCTGTGTTTTTCTCTCCCCCTAGCATTGCTTGACAACCGATGCTGGTGTGTTTACGTCCCCGTTACCTAGCGGTTCGGCAAAAGAGACCGATAGAATAAGTACTGGGCTTACAAAGAATAAGTCCCGGGGTCGATTTGCTCGACTAAAGGCGGTGCTCCAGCATGGCCACAGTCAAATGACTGAAACAAGTAAAAGAGTAAAAGAGTAAATACTACTGTTGTCGAGTTCTTTGGCCAAACCCTTTTAGGTGGCACCCCAGCATGACTGAAATCCAACGACTGATAGAAGGAAAGAAGACTATGTTAGTCACTTATATTTAAGATGGGAGAGTGCGATGTGATTCGAAGGACGATTGATGCTTTAAATGAATGGTGAAATAGATGTTTGTTGGATGGTTAAAAAATAAAGAATAGGACAACAGCTATAGAAATTAGTGATTGCTTGGAAAAATACACATATGGTAAAAATATAATTTCGTTAATAGGATAACGAATGTGATATACTCAAAGACTTGATTGTATAGCTCCTTGATGTTGAGAAATTCTGTAATGAAGTCGTGAAAAAAAAAATTCTTTGGCTTCACAGAAGAACATTTAAGATATACTTTTACATTCAACTCACTAGCCCCGGAACTACTTTGGCAATCAATTGGGGCAACCATCGACATTTCGACTGTTGAACCCTCCCTCATACATTCATTTCGTCTGTCTTGGCAGTTGGCTGCAGACATTACGTTAAAAAGGCCGGGGTTTTTGAATGCGTAATTCTATCGTTGAAGGAAAAATAATTACGTAAATAACTTACTTTGATGTATTCCCTACTCTATTGGTACTGATATTTCAAGTAAGAGACATAATCATATATATATATATGTATGTATGTATATATATATTTATGTGTATATGATATGTATATATATATATGTATGTGCGTGTGTATGTATATGTATATATCTGTGTATGTATGTATGTATATATATATATATATATGTGTGTATATATATGTATGTGTGTATGCATATGTGTCTGTGTGCCTACACTTGCACTCAAACACATATATGTATGTATGTATAGATTCAGATGAACAGAACTAAGAAAAAACAGTAACAAATATGCGTATTATTATATTTCTTCATAAGTGCCATGCATGAAACCCTCATAGTTTGAGTCATTTGGTAACTCCTGCTGATTAAAGATAATGAAAAATATGTGAATATATAATATATATATATATATATATATATATATATATATATATATATATATATATATATTTAAAAAAATACAAACTTGGACAAGAACGCAAAACATTTAGAAGACGATACAAAAAACACGGACGGGACATTCGAAGCCTTCAATCTTCAGTCAAGAACCGGATCATCCTCGCAATTTCAGCTGATTAATCTTGAGATTGCTCCGATCTGGCCAGCCCCAAAGGAAAATCTTAGCCAAGCGCATTAGATTCCTTGGAATATATATCCACATATTTTTCATTATCTTTGAATATATCTTTGAAAAAAAATATATATATATATAGGAGTGGCTGTGTGGTAAGTAGCTTGCTTACTAACCTCATGGTTCCGGGCTCAGTCCCACTGCGTGACATCTTGGGCAAGTGTTTCCTGCTATAGCCCCGGGCCGACCAATGCCTTGTGAGTGGATTTGGTAGATGGAAACTGAAAGAAGCCCGTCGTATATATGTATATATATATATTTATGTATGTGTGTGTGTGTGTTTGTGTGTCTGTGTTTGTCCCCCTAGCATTGCTTGACAACCGATGCTGGTGTGTTTACGTCCCCGTCACTTAGCGGTTCGCCAAAAAGAGACCGATAGTATAAGTACTGGGCTTACAAAGAATAAGTCCCGGGTCGATTTGCTCGACTAAAAGCGGTGCTCCAGCATGGCCGCAGTCAAAATGACTGAAACAAGTAAAAGAGTAAAAGAGTATATATATATATATATATATACTATATATATATTATATATATATATATATTAATATTATATTGATTGATTGATTGATTCCAGTTTCAGCTCATGAGCTGTGGCCATGCTGGGGCAATATATTCACATATTTTTCATTATCTTTGAATATATCTTTGAATACATATATATATTATGTATGTATGCATTGTATTATGTATTTGTTATGCCACACTTAGGAGTTTACTCTTGGTAGGTACTTAGGAGTACTATTAAGGTTGCGGATTACCTAACAACACCGAATGAACTTTATCGATACCTGCACAGCGTAATTCTCTCTACCCAATTAATGGCGTTCCTCATTTTGGTTTGCCTTAATTATTTATGGAACCACTGCATTTGCAATTATGTATATATATATATATATATATATATATATATAATCCTTCTTCCCTTCTTTCCTGAGCGTTCAATAATACTTTATTTGTTCCACATCCTTGCGTTGTTGTCTTTTTGTTTTCTTGTTTGGATTAACTTTATATATATATATATATATTTTCGTTTTGGGATTTGGCTTGCAAGGTTCTTTATATGAGTTCGTGTGTTGAAGCATATTCTGTTGTGTCTGGGGAGAGTCATTTTCTTTTTGTGCCTTATAATGTAACACACTCACCGGTAAAATTTCCACTTATTTCTTATTTTTATTTTCCTCAAATTTTCGTTGCGTCTTGCAACCTTTTCAATAGTCTTCAAGAGTCAAGACTATTATTGAAAAGGCTGCAAGATGGCAACGAAAATTTGAGGAAAATAATATTCAGAAATAAGTGAAATTTTATAGGCACAAAAAAAAAAATGACTCTCCCCAGACACAACAGTATAATATATATATTATATATATATATAATATATATATTATATATATTATATATATATACACGGGGTAGGGGGCTGAAAAGTTCCCGGCTTTAGGTAAAGGAAAATACGGGAGGATCATTTAATTATGATTTTATTGAGCATACTCTTCTCTCAGATTCTCACACTTATTGCAGCGATCTTTCAGTTTTTCTAAGCTCTGTTAAGAACTCGGAAGGTTGAGCCTACTGCCAGGCCTTATGCAATACCCTTCAAGCCAGGAACTTTTTCAGCACTCCTCGTGGATGTGTATATACATGCATACATACATATATACATACATATATGCATATATATATATATATATATATATATATATATATATATTATATATATATTTATATATATATATATATGTATATATGTATACATATATACATACATACCCACACATACATATACATATATACACGTATACATATTCATATACATATATTTGGATGGATGATTATGTATATAATTTACATATAGTTATATATGAAAATTATAAATATTGATATATAATTCATAACTTTTAGCTTTTACTTCTTTCAATCATTGGTCTACAGCCACGCTGGGGCACCACTTTGGAGGGTTTTAGTCCAACAAATCAACTCCAATACATATTCTATCCGTCATTTTGACCGAACCGCTAAATTACGGGGACATACATGAACCAACACCGGTTGTCAAGTGGTGGAGAGGTACAACACATATACAAAGTCTTGCGTACATAGATATATACTTATAAATATACGACGGGCTTATTTCAGTTTCCTTCTGCCGTATCCTTTCACAAGTCGATGGTCAGCCCGAGCTATAGTAGAAGACATTCGTCCAAAGTGCCACGCAGCGGAACTGAACCCGGAACCATGTATAATTTTTATGTTTTGTATTTATTTCAACGTAAATGATTCAACGGCTTTCTTTTCTTTCTGTTATTGCAAGATACAATCGTTATTTCGATGAAATTATGGGTATACGGGATGGATGATTTCTTGAAAGAAGTTTTTAATTCAATACAGCGCTAGATCTCATGCGATAACCTTACACTGAATGATGTTAAAAATCTGTTTCTACACAGATCATGACAAATTTGAAATCATTGTAAACGATGACAGAATGGGGAGAATAACATAAAAATATAACAAAAAGTGGAAAACGCAAACAAACCAACACATAAAAAAGAACAAAGGGAAGCAATCTAGGTAGACATGTGTCAGACTATATATCGAATTGCACAAGTACTGGTTCTGGCTATTGTTTATCACTACCATGTCTAAAAAAAAAATTCAACTTTTGGTCTGTCTTTATCTTAAACGTGTCTTGCTGTTAAAGGCAACTACTGACACAGGGGTTCTTTAAATAGGAAACGGAATGAGGTCCTTTCCAGTGTGTGTTATAGTTGATGATGGAATAGAGACGAAGAATGGTAGGGGCTAAGTGTTGGAAGGGGGCAGTGAGTCGATGAAAAATGGCCGCCAGTGGGAAAGATAACGTCCTTGTCACGTTTTAGAATTACTTACGAGGCAGCGAAGCGAATAAGCCAGTGAGAGAGATAGCTTCTTGGTGGTTGTCAGATCCGCTAGAAATAGCAGCCTATTTTCATTCAAATCATATCTTAAGTCACAAAAGATACATACTTGATGGTTGGTTCTCAAACGGACAAATACCAGAGCTACAACACATCCCCACGATCCATCAATATTATTGAAATTTTGTTCCACATTGGTTGTGTGCTGAAGAAGCTTGCTTTGCAACTGCGTGGTTTTGGGTTCAGTACTTTGCGGGACCCTGGGAAAATATTTTATACTTATAGCCTCGTACCAACCAATTGATGAGTGAATTTGGTAGACGGAAACTGTGGGGAAGCCTATCGGATATATATATATATATATATGTGTGTGTGTGTGTGTCGTTGTGTGTGTGTGTTTGTCTCTCACACTGCTTGACAACCGGTGTTGGTTTGTTTGCGTCCCCGTACCGTAGCAGTTTGTCAAAAGAGTCCGATAAAATAAATACCAGACTTAAAGAAGAAATAAGTACTGCGTTCGATTTGTTCAGCTAAAAGCTTTCAAGGCAGTGTCTCATTATGGCCGCAGTCAAATGACAGAAAAAAAATAAAAAAGAAACAGAAAGACAGAAAATTCTTTATTAAAGAAATATAGAAATGAGCTTATATCTATATAATTACATCTATATAATTCTTTCTATAGTTGTTGCTTTGCTGCAGCCAGCTCTGGTCGAACGCTTCAGCCTTAACGAGCTGTCTTTTACTCACGCACACTGTACCTAAGACTACATTATCCAATGTGTAATGTCTTTTATAAAAAAAATCTACAGCAATGTGTGATTTGAAAATGATTAGGCTGTTATTTTTAGGAAGGTCATGCGATCGTGCTGAGGCATCTTCATTTAATTATTATTGCTTTCGTTTCGCGCTAGATCAGTTCCGATCAGTCCAATCTGTTATGAAGTGCATTCCAGATGTGATCCTTGATACAAAATATCTAAGATGACATCATCCAATTTTCCTTTCCTAAAACAGTAAGGTGTAATTTAAAATAAATTATTTTTACCAAGTCGTGTCATCGGAGATGTTGGTTAACCCTTAGTCATTTTTAATTAAGCGGCTTTTTACAAAAGTATTCAATCAATGACCAGTCTTCATTTGTAAGAGAGTAGGGAGAGATATGAGAGAGATTTCATTGCGATTTCTAGCAGACAGGCGACCAAGTAGAGGTTATATCCCTGGGTGAATAAACCAAAACGGTGATCATTGAGAAGGACATGAACACATGGCCTTTGAGATATTTGAAATAGTGCTAAGGCACTGAACAAATACCGTCTGTATATTACTGCTATTTAACTTAGTCAAAGCCAAGGAAGATAAAGATAAAGCAAACGAATATGAAATCGTTACCTGTCGAACTGAAAATAGTAATACAACGAAGATAATGAGATACAAATTTATAAAAATTATATGTCATAATACCTGAACTGAATTATATCTCAATAGTACCTAAATATTGGGCTGTCCGGAAAGTTCGTGCCGATTTTTAAAAGAAAGAAAAAGGTCAATAAATACTTGCCATTACATTTTTAATCAACCAAAGATGAACCATTTACTTGCACAATGTGTCTCCATCTTTCTTTAACTTGAAAATACCCTCTTCCCAGAATTGAGGTGGTTTCATGGCAAAGAAGTCATCAAGGTATCTTTTTTACGTCATCCCAGGAACTGAAATTTTTAACATTGGGACTATTCTGCAGAGACCTGAATAAGTGGAAATCAGAAGGAGCAGCATCTGGTGAATATGGAGGGTGGGGTAACACATCCCAGCCGAGCTGCAGCAATTTTTGTCTGGTTCCCAAAGCCATCAAGTGCCGAAAATAAACTTTCTTATCTTCCATTTTAAAGGGTTACAGAATTAGCACAGGTTATAGGAATATAAACCTTCTTCCACGAAAAGATAGCTTAAACTGTGCTCTAAATGGAAGTGTAGTCAAATCCTATTTTATGGACTCAACTATGTTCTAAAATAAGTCGATATTTAAGCTACTATAAATCGGTACGAACTTTCCGGACAACATAATAGTATGGCTGTGAGCTGGCACAATCGTTACCGCGCCGAATAAAATGCTTAGTAGAATTTTTCCGAATTTACGTTGAGCTGAGATGCTACAGAGGTCGACTTTGACTTTCATCATTTCTGGATCGATAAAATAAGTATCAGTTGAGCACTGGGGTTGATGTAATCGACTTACATCCTCCCTTCAAACTGTTGGTCTTGTGACAAAATTTGAAACCAAGAATACCTTAGTGGAATCTATCAAAGTCTCCTGTCGTTTATAGCTAACATTGCTTTCTTATAATAAATATCGTTCTGGAAATTTTTTGATTTCTTAGAAAAGGAGAAACGAGAAATAGTTACTTCTATGATTTTCTAAAGAGTGTTAAGTAGATTGTTTGTTTGTTTGTTTGTGTAACTATTATAGCATTTCATTGGGCCTTAGAAATGCTTGGCGGTGTCCATCTCCCACCACAACTCCGTATCCAAAACAATTCTTCAGGGCGCACAGTTGAGGGAAGGCGAAAGGGAGGCAGACAGAAAAAATCCTGGTTTGACAACATCAAGGACTGGAAAGGTCACACAACACAGCGAACCTGCTACGCATAACAGAGAACAGAGACCAGTAGCGGTGGCTAACTATGAAAGCGCCTAGAGTGACACCCCAACGACTGGCTGCATCAGTTAAGGGATGATGATGATGACGACGACGACGATGATGATGATGATGATGATGAAGTTAAATTATAACTGAGGCCTCTAACCAAAAGTCAAAAGTGATTGCAAATTCTGATCGTTGGTAACTTAACTTTACCTTAAAACGCTCATCGTCTTAATCATTAAAAGAAATTCTATTACATTGTTCAACATTAGCAAATTTGTGTGACACGACCAAAACCCCTAAACAGAAATTATTTTAGCGATTTCTGAGAGCAGAAACGCACATTTAATCCCAGCGAGATTTTTAAGTAGAAAATTCAGAGGGACCAATTTAAATACAGAAAGATATTTAATCCAGAGCCGTATCGTATCTGCCAGATCGCAATCAGAAATATTAATAGTAAAAGAGACACCCATTCAATGATGACCTTTGCCTTGACATCTGGCATCGCAGTACACACACGTTTACACACACACACACACACACACACACACACACACACACACATACACACACATACACACACATGTATGTAAGTATGTCTAACAATAATAACATGCAATATCACAATAACTCGTGAGCATCTCGTTCCTCCTCTCATATCATTTACAGAAAAGCTGTCGATTCAGTCGAGAGATTCTTATCTCCGAAGGCTGATCTATATGTTCTGTCTTACAACTTATAACAATTTAGTTGTTGATTTTTCTTTATATTTTATGTGTGTGCGTGTGTATGTATATATGCGTGTATATAAGTTAAAAAGCACGTAGTGTATATATATATATATATATTATAAATATTATATAATATATATATATATATATACTGTTGTGTCTCGACTCAAGACTATTGAAAAGGTTGCAAACATGCATATACATGCATATATATATGTGTGTGTGTATGTATATATATCTATATATATATATATATATATATATATATATATACATATATGTATATACATATATGTAATATATACAGATATATAGATATATAGATAAATATTATATGTAGTGTAGGAAGAAATGGAGCTGAACGAAGATTTAACAAAATTCCTTTTTATTATTTTCTACATATGTTTCAAAGGCTGCAAAGTCCCTAATTCGGATTGAATAAGGAGACCATTTTGCAGCCTTCTCTTCAGGACAATCCAGGAACTTAATTCTCCAACAAAATGCACATCAACTTTTCGACAAACGCTCGCGAGGAGCCCATGGGAAAATATTATATATATATATATATATATATATATATATAATATATATATATATTATAATATAGATATATATATATATATATATATATCGATAGATAGATAGATATTCATACATATATATATATGTATATATAATATCTATATATATCTCTCTCTATATAAACGGCAGTTTGTCTGTGCGTGTTTCTGTGTGTCTGTTTGCTTGTACCCTAACTCTGACCACGGCTTTCAACCGATTCTGATGAAACTTGACACACACATAGCCCAATGTCATAATTCAAAACTAACGCAGCGAAAATTTTGAAAAGTTCCCCCAGTTCAGAAAAAGATCGATAAATTCGACATGGGGTCGACAATCAGAAACAGAAACCGCAGATGGTGTAGGGGACGCAACTCGGCCTTTTTAGCTATCAAAAAAATTTACCATCATTTTTTGCTATTTTTTGCTATAACTCTCTAAAAGTGCTTTATAGTTATTTCCATACAAACCGAGCAACGCCGGGCGATACTGCTAGTATATATATATATATATATATATATATATATATATATATATAGAAGAGAGAGAGAGAAGAGAGAGAGAGATACATAGATAGATGTATTGGATCGAGTAACAGAGTTTACAAACACTATGCTTGGAATGACCAATTTTAAATACTATTGGAACTTACACACAAGGCACAGGAAACGTATACCATTCTGCGTACATAATGGAACTGCATATACAATATCCCTGCATATCTCACGTCTGTTTTCATTCCTCCTCTTCACTCTCTATTTCATATCTTCTCTAGAATAACTATTGCTTTGCCATTTTCTTGCACCGTCTCCGATGAAGGGATACATAAAATATCCGGGAAACAGTTGTAAGACCTTCTCTTTATAAATGTTCTGAAATCTTTCACTGCCTTGGATTTTTATCTCATTCTGTAAATGTTTTTTATATATATGCATACTAATATATGACCTACGTTGGACTCCTCATTCGCATAATCACCGAACCTGGAGTTTAACTATAGTCAGTCCATAGTGCTTACTCAGCATTACCTGACACCTTTGGGTCTTCTTGACACCATTACCTCTCGTAACATATATATATATAGAGAGAGAGAGAAAAGAAAGTCAAGAATGAAAATACTAAAATAATTTTATAAAAAACATTTCAGTACCGGTTTCAGTCATTGAGACTTTTTCAACTTTAAGTATGGAAAACAATTAAATTTAGAAAAATTTTAAAAGTCTCTTTTAAAAGAATATTTGTATAGTATTCAAATACAAGTGGCATTTTCCTTGTTTCTGCCTGTCTCTGTCTCTCTTGTTTACTCTTGTGGGTTCCGGGTCGTCGAGGTCTCGAACACCCCCCACATACCCACTTCCAACACACCTACATACATACATACATACACACACAAACAAACAAACATACACATACACACATACATACATACACACATACGTACACACATACCTACATACACACACGCATACACACAAATACATACATACACACACACACATACATACACACACACATGCATACACACACATACGCACATACGCATATACATGTGCACGCCTACGCGGCACATACGCATATACATGTGCACACATACGTACATACATACTTACCTACATACGTACACACACGCGCGCATGCACACGTGCGCGCGTGCAAATGCCCTTTTTTTTTGGTTGAGGGATTGATGGAGTTCGGTTTTTTTGGTGTGGTTTTATTGTGGGTCCGCGGGCGCGCTCCTGGGGTGCGGCCGGCCCGATATGCGTGCGTTGTGTGTATGTGTGTTGTTGTGTGTGTGCTCGTGTGTGTGTGTGGCGTGTGTATACATACATACATACACACATACATGCTTGCATGCACGCGCGCACACATACTTACCTACATACATACACGCACACACACTTACACACATACATACATACATACACACATACACACACACATACATACCTACACACATACACATACATACATACACAAGACATACATACGTACAGACATACACCCATACACTCACACATACATACATACACACGTACATACATACACACCCACATACACACGCACACGCACACGCATACATACACACACACACTCGCATACATACATACACACCCACATACACACGCACACGCATATATACACACACATACACACGCATACATACATACATTACGCCCATACCTACACACATACACACATACACACACACACATACATACACACGTACATACATACATACAGACATACACCCATACACTCACACATACATACATACACACATACACACATACACACATACACACCCACATACACACGCACACGCATACATACACACACGCACACGCACGCATACATACATACATTACGCCCACACAACTCCAGAGGACACCCCCACGCACACACGCATACATTCACACACATACACACATACGTACACACACATACATACATACATTCATACTTTCATTCGTACATACCACATACATACACACACACACAAACATACACATACACACACACATACATACATACACACATACATATATACACACACGCACACACACATACATACATACACACACACACACATACACACACATACATACACACACATATACATATACATACACACATGCATACACACACATGCATACACACACATACACACATGCATGCATACATACATACATACATACACACATACACACATACACGCTTGCACACATACATACATACACACAGACATACACGCATGCACACATACTTACACACACACACATACATACATACATACATACACACACACACTTACACACATACACACATACATACATAAACACACACATGCATACATACATACACACACACATACATACACGCACACACACATACACATATACACACACACATACGTACATACACTCATACGGACACACATACACACAGACATACACAGCAACACACTCACACATACACACATACATACACACACATACCTACATACACACCCTGCATGCACACGTACACACATGCATGCGCGCGCGCACGCACACATACACACATGCATGCACGCACGTTTTTGGTGGCTGGCATTATTTCGGGATCGCGTCAGCGCTTGTGCGGGTGGGCCTGCGGTTTCGCACGCGCCCGCACCACTGATAGTCTTTTCCATCTTTCCTTCAGTTGCGAAGTGTGTCCTTGTGTGCATATATATGCACGTATGCGGGCATATGTGTGTGAGTGTGTGTGTGTGTGCTTCTGTGTGTGTGTGCGTATGTTTGCAAACATATAAACACACATTTGTACGCACGCGCACATACATACATTCACTCCCGCGCACGTACGCGCACACATTCACATATAATTACAATACACGCACACACACATACACACGTACAAACACCCACTAAAGCACATACACACCGACACATATACATACACACAACATATACCTCCACGCGCACGCACACATACACATACGTACACACATATAGCACAGACACACAGACATTCGCACACTCGCACACAATCATACATACGTATATATACACACGCACGTACAAGCACACACGCACACATACACTAAGTCTAAGCACAGTTACTCGCCATCCTCTGACATACTAGGTTACCCCCACCTACTCCTTGAGGTGATTCCATTGGCTACTACTGCCTGACTTTCAGAAAGTCATGTAACCACTCTCCAAGTTTCCAGCTATGCCGAGATCACGCAGTTTGTGGTATATCATACCATGATCCACTTTATCAAAAGCTTTTGCAAAATCAAGGTATATTACGTCCACATTTGAGTTGTTGAGTAACTGCCTCAACAACCAATCATAGTGCTGTAAGAGCTGTGTCAGGCAGCTCCTACCTGGTCGAAAGCAAATCGTTTTCTTCAAGGAATGCGATTAGTTTCCCTCTGACAATCTATTCCATGACTTTGCTGATGTGTGAAGTCAGTGAGATAGGCCTATAGTCTTTGGCATCTGCTCTGCTTCCCCCTTTATTGATTGGGCATATTATTCCCTCCTTCAGTTTGCTTGGCAGCCTGCCATTTGCAAGAAAGCTCTAGAAAGCAATCTGTAATGGTTTTGCCAGGGCACGCTTACACGATTTGAGGAGGATTGCTGGGAAACCATCAGGACCAACAGTTGAATTTGCGTCCACCTTATCTATGGCTAGTAGTATATCTTCTTCGCTAATGTCAATGTAATCCATCGTAACTGCCTCGCTGGTTATAGGTGAGGCAGCAAAGAAATCCACTGTTTCGTTCACTTGTCCGTGCTCCAACGGGGTGGTAAAGATACTTTTGAACTGGTCATTGACCCTGGTTGTACTATCTGTGAGGGAGCCATTCTATTGGAAGAGGGGGCTTATCTTGCAACTTACTGAGGCTGTTTCTTTCGCATAATGAAAGAAGGGCTTTGGGTTTGACTTAATGTTTTTTATAACCCAGGCTTCTTTGTTTGCTCTCTCCCTCACATAGGATTGTTGCAGGCTTTTTTTCAATCTCCATCAGTGTTGTTTTTAGACGGAACCTTTCGCTACTTTTGGAATGTTAATTGAGGCGATTTACAACCTTCGCTCGTTGTATCATGAGGATCTTCCTCTCCCATGGAATCTTGTTCCTTTTTGTGTTGGCCTTGTGCACATATTTCTGGCATATGGTTTGCATAACTGACATGAAATATTCTAGTTTCATGTCGATGTCTGGTGTGGAGAGACATTTCGGCCAGTCCTCTCTGAGGATCTCTTTTTGGATCGATTTCCAATCTGCTTTGCGGAAGTTTAGATTGGAGAGATTTTGGGTGCTTCCTTTAGGCTGTATGTCTCTGGTTACTTTCGGCCCAAACATAGACAGCTCTATTATGTTGTGATCCGAAACTAATTTTGGCGTCACTTTCACATCATGAACGATGTCCATATTGCTTGTGAAGCAGACATCCAAAAAGTTTATTCGCCCTAGATGGTCTGAGTACAACTTGCTCCATGAATAGGGCATTGGTGAGGTTGAGCAGGGACTCCACCTGTGCTTGCTTGTAATGAGTCAATCCTGAGAGCATGAGACCTTCGGGCCATTTGACATTGGGGAAGTTGAAATCTCCCATAAGAAATACGCCCACGTGGTGCTTCAGTTTCATGAGGAATTCTTTAATTCTTGTGAGGCAATCTTCAAATTTGCTTATGTGGTTTGGAGCATCTGGTGGGCAATATGTAGTGCATAGACTATATTGTGTTGTCTTATGTATACAATTAGAGCGTCACATAGTGAATTTAGCATGACAGTAAGACCTGGGGTATGAGATCATCACGGATGTATACAGCAACTCCACCATGGCTCCTTTCTCTTCTATCTGGTCGCAGTATGGTATATTTTGATACGTGTACTTCTGTATCCTCTATATTAGGGCTCAGATGAGTTTCCACGAGTGCTATGCATAGGGTTTGATTACTAGCAGCAAGGTCTCTCGGGAAAAAAATTTTGTTTCTGTTGTTATGATGCATCAGGCCCCCAATATTTAATAAAAATATTGGCGCGACAACTGTGCAGGCGTTACAGGAGGCCTTTCTGTGTCTGTTGATTGCAGTGGTCTTGCGCAGTGGTGGGCAAGGTTCCTTGTTTGCTGCACAATCTTTTGCGCCATGCACAAAAAAGACTCTTGCTCAGCGGCTGCCTTGCGTATAGCATCTGAAGAGCTCACTGCTTTTGCAAATTTTTTTCTTTGGAGGCGATTGTTGCCTTTCCTCGGGGAAGTATTTCTTGTTAAGGCCCTTGTAGTTTTGGCGGGATCTCGGGTGAGTAAATTGGCAGTTTGTACCGTCTTCCCCATGCCAACATTTGCCTTTGCAGGTAAAATTTGCAGGTCCTTGAGTGCACTCCAAATGTCTTCTCCCTTGCAGGGTTTCGGATTCCATTGCAGCCTCCATATTTGAGTTTTCTGATTTTTGTTTCGAGGTTTGGGGGTTTCGGTTTTAGTTATTTCATTTTTCATTTTCCTTTTTCTCCCTTTCTTTCTTTATATATATATATATATATATATATATATATATATATATATATAATATATATATATATATATGGATGTTGTGTAAGTAAAATTGCATATTACATTAATAATGAAACAATTGTTCAGGGTTAATCTATTTTTTCGTTATGTTTCACTT
>NC_043002.1:98254822-98267322 GCF_006345805.1 Octopus sinensis
AAATGGAATAAAAAATGTTAAATTATTTTTAAAATCGTAGACTCATCGTAGACGCGCGCTAATACTCAGACGGGCTCGATATGAATCACGACTATAAGATACCCGAATTTGGTTAAACTGCACCGCAAAATGTGGGAGTAGTTAGGAATCTAAATCGAAGGGGACAGACACTCACACAACTACAGTTTTATATATAGAGATTAGGAATTGTAAAAAATCTGTTAAAATTTTGTATTGTAGAAGTATGATCAATTTATTGCGCATAATTTTTCATAGCAAAACCTTATATGGGCCCCGGTTGTAAAGTACTGTAATGGAAAAATGCTCTTGGCCGAGTAACTAACAAATCTGCTTTACAGCCACGCAATTTCGAGTTCAATCCAATTGAGTGTTATTTTGAGCAAGTGTTTTCTACCATAACTTTGGGGTAACGATGCCTTATAAGTGACATATGCGAGACGGAAACTATTTAGAGGCTTAGTGGATGAATCGTTTCTGTTCTTTGACGATAAGCTTCATCTGCCGTCCTACTTACCACTGCTTACTATCATCACCTCTACTTGGCATTTGGATAACATAAGCAAAGCCCACTGTATTATAAACACTCAGGACACGTTCTCGGTCTAAGCGTAATTTTCTAAAGTCTTCCCATGTGTTTCAGAAACTTAGAGGAGTATGTGTGCACGTTGTCTTTCTCTGACTAAGAAGATGGCTACAAGTAAAACAGAGAAATAAAATAGAAAAATAAAATCTATTGCAATTACATATTACTAACCAAGCTACGGTGACATAAATTAATATATCAACAAACGAAAAGTTTAGGATTTGTAGTAATTAAAGTTTTGTATTACCTTTTGAGAAATTTTGTTGGTTAGTCGCAATATACATGACTAATATCTCGGTTAGTCATTTACATGGCAAAGAAGAAGAGCAAAATGTTTCGTCAGAGTCCATGTTCAATTAAGTCATTACTAGTCACTTCTGTGGGTTTTAACAGATTACTAATGCTAACAAAATAGCACCATACACCATTTATTTAATATTTAATTATAATTTTCCTTATTTTCTTTACTCTTTTACTTGTTTCAGTCATTTGACTGCTATAATTTTCCTTATTTTCCTTAATATTTTACTTGTTTCAGTCATTTGACTGCGGCCATGCTGGAGCACCGCCTTTAGTCGAGCAAACTGACCACAGGACTTATTCTTTGTAAGCCTAGTACTTATTCTATCGGTCTCTTTTGCCAAACCGCTAAGTTATGGGGACGTAAACACACCAGCATTGGTTGTCAAGCGATGTTGAGGGGGGGGAGACAAACACAGACACATAAACACATACACACACATATATATACATATATACAACGGGCTTCTTTCAGTTTCCGTTTACCAAATCCACTCACAAGGCTTTGGTCGGCCCGAGGCTATAGTAGAAGTCACTTGTTCAAGATACCACGCAGTGGGAGTGAACTGGAACCATGTGGTTGGTAAGCAAGCTACTTGCCACACAGCCACTCCTGCCTCTTGTTCATGGTTTTTTAAAAAATTTTGTGTCTTGTCTTCATATCTCTGTGATTTGTATGTCTGCGTGTATGCATAATACATACTTATATCCATATACATATACACACACGCACAACCGAGTTTACAAGTTCACGTCAAAATAATGAGTACCCGCGGCATTTCGTGTATGTGTCTTTTACTTCAACCTTATGAGGAAATGGACAAGTGGAAACTGTATCGAAGCTCGTCCGGTTGATTCTATCTGTAATTCAAAGCTTCGACCTTGTTAGACCTGTATAGATTTGGCTCTACCAGAACTATATTAAGGACACACGAGTCTGCAGAATACTCAGCCACTTACACGCTAATTTAATGAGTTATTAGCTCAGTTGATGGAACGACTGGATGCTAGCATGTCGTCCTCAATGATAGTTTCCATCATTCGCATACGCGCACACATATGTATGTATATAATTTTTAAAAACGAATTAGAGGTAAAAGAAAAAACCTCACAGGAACTAGTGACATGAATTTAGATATTAAAGAAGTCAATAGGAGGAGATTTGCTGAAAGTTGTATACACTAAATTCCTAATGTATGAAAACTTGCTTCGCCGATGGGGGAGAGTAATAAAGTCGCTGTAGTAATTGTTACTAAGTCTGATTGAGAAGAGAAAATAATTTCAAGAAATTAAGAATAAATTGAAAAACGCATGAGTGGATCAATAATTTTAGAAAAATTTCTTTTTCGGATGTTAAAGTCTAAGATTTCGGTTTACCCTCTGTTTTGGTGAAGCTACTACCTCAACCTCGAGACAATGAGACAAGTACTAGTCAATGACAAAGCCTCCGTGTAGTCACTCGACTCGCTTGAAATAGCAAACAAATCACTTTCAGAATACATTTTACCGTCTTATAAAAATAAGAAAACGTTCGTTTATGTAGGCCAAGATATACAAATGAGACGGGATGATCATGATCGGATTGCTTTTCATCAGATATCTTCTCATACAAGGATTTAGTCTTATAATCAGCAGAAAGGCTTGATCAATGGCCATGATTCTTTACAGAACCTCCGAAGAAAGTATCCTCCAACCAATGACCTGGCCAAGTGCATGCAACAAAACGAAATCTGCTAAAAGCAGCCAAGGTGCTAGGTGATGAAACTAAACTAGTTGCCGGATTAAGTCCGCTACCCAAGTAGGCTATGACGTAATTTGAACACAGAACACGCAGAGTCGTAACTGATACCACAAGGTATCTTGTCCGACATTCTTACATTTCCGCCAATCCAAAGCCCTATATACGTACCTTTTTTTAAATTTATTGACCCTGTAAAAATAAACAACACATTTGACATGGGCAGGATTCGAGGTCTGAGCACAGATAATCGATGATCAAAGCAAATATGGCGACGTATTCTTTTCAACGTTCACACTATTCTATTTATTCACTGCCTTAACAATAACAACAACATCATCAGCGCCCAAAAGATTTGAGATTCTTTATGAAGTAATGAACTCCATATCTAGATGAAGAAGCCCGACTTACAGTTACATTAATGTATGAATGGAGTGGATCAACGTGAATAGAATTGTCTTGTTCAATGACACAACATGCAGCATGGCTCAGAAATTATGATCTCGACATTATGATCCTAGACATTTTGTTCATGCACGCTCTATCTACGAAGCCAAGCACGACTTGCACATGTTTTATATGACCAAAACACGGATTGGATCTTTACCTTTTGACCGACAGATTTTAAAAAATGATTTTTTGTAACTAAACACTTTTAAACTTCGTATACTTGTAGAATGTATCACATAAAACATCTTTTACTCTTGGCGTTGTTGAGAAAATTCTGTATTTTGGAAGTTATTTTTTTGTTAAAGTAGTCGTATTTCGGTAATTTCAACCAATCAATGACGTGTATTCAGCTGAATAAAATTACTACTGTTGTTTGTCAAAAACAACTATCGGCGGTGTGTATTTCGTTTGTCATTTATGACATCGTTCGTGCGTTTGTACTGGTTTTAGCTTTAAGGTTTTCGGGTTAGGATTTTAAGGTTAGCGTTAGGGTTTTAGGGTTAGGGCTAGGGTTAAAGTTTTAGGGTTAGGATTAGGGATTTAGGGTTAGAGTTACGGAAAAAATGAAAAATGAAGCACGAACGATTATGGTGGTGCCATGAAGTAAACATGCTTCAGATACACTCGTTTATTCATACAGAAGTAGCTGAGATGAAATATGTCATAAATAACAGTGACAAACGAAATATACACCGCCGGAAGTTGTTGTTAACAAACAACGGCAGTAATTTAATTCAGCTGAATACATGTCATTGATTGGTTGAAATTACCGAAATAAGACAACTTTAACAAAAAATAACTTCCAGAATACAGAATTTTCTCAACAACGCCAAGAGTAAAAGATGTTTTATGTGACACATTCTACCAGCATACGAAGTTTGAAAGTGTTTAGTTACAAAAAATTATTTTTGAAATCTGTCGGTCAAAAGGTAAAGATCCCACGGATTTTGCATTATAGCAAAAAAAAAAAAAAATGAGCCTCAGTATTACTATTAAGAGAGCCATGTGTGGATTGGAAGAATGTAGAGAGCGCCGAACAAAATATCTGAACAGCAACGCATATTTGATCAGAGATATGATAAGCTGTATCAACAACAGTATCACAATTGTTAAATGGGCGCGACATTTTCCTCTCACCTTTCACAAAAATCTGGGAGGGATATACTAGAAGATGGCGTCAAAATCGTTGGCACCACGTGACAGTATTTACTTACGAACCTTTTACTTTGTGAGTTCAAATCCGGCCAGGATTAACAACATTGTCTTTTATTCTTCTGGAATCAATAAAATGGATGGAAGCACTCCGTCGGTTACGACAATGAGAGTTCCGGTTGATCCGACCAACGGAACAGCCTGCTCATGAAATTAATGTGTAAGTGGCTGAGCACTCCACAGACATGTGTACCCTTAACGTAGTTCTCGGGGATATTCAGCGTGACACAGAGTGACAAGGCCGGCCCTTTGAAATACAGGTACAACAGAAACAGGAAGTAAGAGTGAGAGAAAGTTGTGGTGAAAGAGTACAGCAGGATCACCACCATCCCCTGGCGGAGCCTCGTGGAGCTGTAGGTGTTTTCGCTCAATAAACACTCACAACGTCCGGTCTGGGAATCGAAACCGCGATTCTACGACCACGAGTCCGCTGCCCTAACCACTGGGCCATTGCGCCTCCACTAATCAATAAAATATAATGCCGCTGAAATATTGTGTCGGTTTAATCGACCTTGCCTTTCCCGTCACCCTCACCAAATACGGGGTCTTATCTAATGCTCATGTAAAAAAATCCGTTTTCTAATTAAGGGATTTACGAAGTTTCCAAGAGCATCGACACTTTTGGTTGTTATTGTTGTTTAGGCCGAAGTCAGCCCTGAATGAATAATCCCAGTTAAGGGCACCTCATCTTGCTCTCGGACATGACAATGTCTGAAACTTACACTGACCAATATAGTCCTCAATTATTGAAAAGAGAAGGGTGTAAATTTAGGTAAGTTTTGGCTGGTATTTCTAGCAGGCCGATAAACCACTCAGGGACTTAACGTGGTTTTTATTTTACTTGCAACACATTCTTCGGCAGTCTCAACTGATGTTGTTGCTATTGTTGTTGCAGTTGGTATCGCTGTAGTTATTGTTGTGATTGCTGCTGTTCTTGTATAGCTTCAGGTCAACTTCAGTCGAGCAGTCCATTCTTTTATTTTTTACTTGTTTCAGTCATTAGACTGAGGCCATGCTGGGGCACCGCTTGGAAGAAGTTTTAGTCGAATGAATCAGCTCTATAACTTATTCCATCAGTGTCTTTTGCCGAGCCGCTAATTTACGGGGACGTAAACACACCAGCACCGGTTGGGGGGACATACAAAGACACACACACAAACATATATATATGCATGTATAAATATGTCACGAAAACAAAGAGCTGTGGGTTCAAGACCCATGCATACGGAAAACTACTTTTTTTTTCCATCGAGGGCTTATATTCCCCAATATTAAACTATTTTCTTTAGTCATTGTACGGTGATCGCTTATAAGATAAACATTTGAAATACATTTCCAACCGACACACACTGAGAGATATACTGCCATAAACACTGATATACTGATACACATACATACATATTCAACGCTCATAGGTGGAGGCGCGTGACTTGGTGGTTAGAGTGTTCATCTCACGTTGCTCTAGTCCAGCGTTTCTCAAACTGTGGGTCCCGACCCTTCAGTGGATCACGAGATAAATGAAATGGGCCGCGATAAGAAAGAAGGAAGGAAAAACGCAAGAGGATGCAAAGCGTAGAATATAAACCAGCGTTTTGCAAACTGTGGGTCCCGACCCTTCAGTGGATCACGAGATAAATGAAATGGGCCGCGATAAGAAAGAAGGAAAGAAAAACGCAAGAGGATGCAAAGCGTAGAATATAAACCAGTGTTTTTCAAACTGTGGGTCCCGACCCTTTAGCGGGTCGCGAAATGAATGAAATGGATCGCGACATAAATAAAATGGGTCGCGCCAAAAAAGTTTGAAAAACTAGAGTCTAGTCCACTCACCATTGCTAGGTGAGTGGTCTAATCGGAAGAAATGCCGCTGAGCATTTTGTCCGGCGCAGTAACGACTCAGTCAGCTCGCTGCCTTAAGAAGAAAAAAATAGATATTGACAGACAAACAAATAGATAAATAGATACAGTAATCCCTCGACTATCGCGGGTGTTACGTTCCAAAACCCACCGCGATAGGTGAAAATCCGCGAAGTAGAAACAGTACTGTATTGTATATTTATAAAATTATTTTTATAATTTAGGAGTGGCTGTGTGGTAAGTAGCTTGTTTACCAACCACATGGTTCCGGGTTCAGTCCCACTGCGTGGCACTTTGGGCAAGTGTCTTCTACTATAGCCTCGGGCCGACCAAAACCTTGTGAATGGATTTGCTAGACGGAAACTGAAAGAAGCCTGTCGTATATATGCATATATATATATATATGTATGCGTGTGTGCTTGTGTGTCTGTGTTTGTCCCCCTAGCATTGCTTGACAACCGATGCTGGTGTGTTTACGTCCCCGTAACTTAGCGGTTCGGCAAAAGAGACCGATAGAATAAGTACTGGGCTTACAAAAGAATAAGTCCCGGGGTCGAGTTGCTCGACTAAAGGGAGTGCTCCAGCATGGCCGCAGTCAAATGACTGAAACAAGTAAAAGATAAAAGATAAAAAATGCAAAACAGCACCACGGAGGAATCGACTTAATCCATTTGTCTGTCCTTGTTTGTCTCCTCTATGTTTAACCCCTTGTGGACAATAAAGAAATATACATATAAATGTGACGAACTGGCAAAAACGTTAGCACGTCGGGCGAAACGCTTAGTGGTATTTCGTTGCCGTTACGTTCTGAGTTCAAATTTCGCCGAATTCGACTTTGCTTTTCATCCTTTCGGTGTCGATAAATTAAGTACCAGTTACGCACTGGGGTCGATATAATCGACTTAATCCGTTTGTCTGTCCTTGTTTGTCTCCTCTGTGTTTAGCCCCTTGTGGGTAGTAAAGAAATAGGTATTTCGTCTGCCGCTTTTCTGAGTTCAAATTCCGCTGAGGTCGACTTGCCTTTCATCCTTTCGGTGTCGATAAATTAAGTACCAGTTACGCACTGGGGTCGATATAATCGACTTAATCCATTTGTCTGTCCTTGTTTGTCTCCTCTGTGTTTAGCCCCTTGTGGGTAGTAAAGAAATAGGTATTTCGTCTACCGCTACGTTCTGAGTTCAAATTCCGCTGAGGTCGACTTTGCCTTTCATCCTTTCAGAGTCAATAAATTAAGTACCAGTTGCGCACCTGGGTCGATCTAATCGACTGGCCCCCTCCCCCAAAATGTTGGGCCTTGTGCCTAGAGAAGAAAAGAATGTAATACTTGAAGCTGGTAGGGTGGCAAGCTGGTAGAATCGTTCCCGCGCCAGGCAAAATGCTTCGTGGAATTTCGTCCGTATTTACGTTCTGAGTTCAAATTTCGCCCAGGTTGACTTTACCTTTCATCATTTCGATAAAATAAGTCCTAGTAGATATTTTCTGTTTGACTGCACTTTTTGAAAATTTTAAAATTTGGTGTAGTGATGTAATTTTTCACGCTGAATCTCAGAGTCTAATTCACTTGTTCCAGGAAAATAATTTTAAGAAGTTACAGAGGTTTAAAGCTTTTACCCAGTCACAAAACAGGATATGGAAGCTGTCATTTTGTGTCTGACTGTACCTGTCGCAAAGTGTGTGTCGTAAATGACAGAAGTCTATAGCAAGTAAGTTGCGAGTGAAAGAACCTGTTTAAACGAGAATATAAAAAGGAGAAAGCAAAGTCTTCAGAGTGAGTATGTGGTTTGTGGGGTCGACCGCGTCCTCCGCTTCATTTTTTGTAAATCACTCATTCTCATTTAATTGTATATATTTTAATTGTTTGTTTATTCATACGTTTCGTCTCATTCGATACCCTGACCCCAATGTTTGTTTTGTCTGTCCTCGTATCGTCCCCTCTTTTTCTCAACCTCATGGTTAATAAAGAAATTGACTGTAATCGTAAGACGACTAAAAACAATATCAACATTGCGACGATATCACGTGTTATAAGCATTTAATAAGCGAAAAATGATCAAAAAAATAACAACAGAATTGAAGAAATTGAAAAGTAGCAGCCAAACAGAAAGGACCCGTACCAGTTTAGTACTGGGGTCGATGTAATCGACATAACCCCTTCCCCACAAATTACTGGCCTTGTGTCAAAATTTGAAAGCAATATTGGAAGCTGGTAGATTCAGATGGTCTAGTTGGTAAGCAAGAGAGATTGAAGCTCAGACAACGAAGTGGCAGTTGTGTTTTTCAAACTTCTTTTATATGGCTCTCCGTCGGTTGCGACGACGAAGGTTCCAGTTGATCCGATCAACAGAACAGCCTGCTCGTGAAATTAACGTTTCCAGTGGCTGAGCACTCCACAGACATGCGTACCCTTAACGTAGTTCTAATGGCGATTCAGCATGACACAAAAAGAGACAAAGCCGGCCCTTCGAATAACAGATTATAACTAATTTTTGTCGGCTAAGTGGATTGGAGTAATATGAAATAAAGTGCCTTGCTCAAGAACACAACGCGCCGCCGGGAATTGAACTCCCGACTTTCCGATCGTGAGCCGATTACCCTAACCACTAAGCAACGCGCCTTCACCAGATTTCTTTTACTTGGAATATTTCAACACTCCCACCATTTTAATGTACATATAGGCCTGGGTAATTTAGTTCCGGTTACTGGTTTGCCGCGTGTGACTACTCACAATAGCACCACCTTACTATAAGCGGATGTCATAAGGATAGATATTCAGTTATGCATATTTATTCCCATTGCGAAATCTATTATTTTAGATGATATTGTAGTTGTTACTCTTATTGTCGTTGTTAATGGAACTGTGAGTAATAAGGAGATTATCTTAATTATTACACGTAGTTGATACGTTCTGGGTTCAAATTCCGCTGAGGTTAACTTGCCTTTTATCCTTTGGGGGTCAATAACATAAGCACCAGTTGAGGAGTGGGAACGATGTAATCAACTTTCCTATCAGTCCCGAAATTGCTGGCTTTGTGCTAGAATTTGAAACAAGTATTTCAGGTTTTTTTTTTTTAACCCTTTAGTGTTCAGGTTACTCTGTTAAATATAATACTTTTCCACTCAAATTGTTTTGAATTAATCATGCATTATCTTGTAGCTTTGAGGTTTCAGTGATGTGATTGTTTGTTTTTAGCATGACATTGTAGGTTAGGTGTGAGAGGCTAGATATAGCCAGTTTGAATATAAAACTTTTAGAATATTTGGACCGGATATGGCCAGTTTAAACACTAAAGGGTTAAAGTTAAGCTGGCTATGAAACCACGTGGTTTTCATTTCAGTCCCACAGCACGGCAACCTTAGGTATGTCCCTTCTACTATAGCCTTGGCCCGACAAATGCCATGTGAAGGAATATGGAAGTCTGTCGTGTGCGTGTGTGCGTCCTGGTGTTCGTCTTCTCCACTGCTTGACAACCGGTATAAATTTCTTTACGTCCCCGTAAATTAGCAGTTCAGCAAAAGGGAGTGATAGAATAAATACCCGACATGAGAAAACTATACTGGAGTCGATATGTTTGTCTTAAACACGGAGCGTTTATATATATTTAGCAATCAGGAGTCCTTTAGCTAGTTAGAAGAGAGAGTGAGAGTGAGAGAGAGAGAGCGCGAGAAGGTTAGAGAATAACGTAATAAGTGATCACATATACATAATTATACACGCACTAACACACGCATAGACATTACGGGATGTTTTAACACAACAAAGGCTACACAAGGCCTTACACTTTACTTTTGAAAATCTATTTTCAAAAATAGTGAAACCGGTCAAGTCAATAGCATCTTTAAAAGACCTCTGCATTTTCGAATCCTCTCCCCTATATATTTTCACACGTGCGGTACCTTCCAATTTTACTTTGTTGTGTGTGTGTGTGTGTGTGTGTTTGAAATATCAGTGGTGGAAAAAGAGTACGTGGGGTATTAGGAACAAGAGTGCGCATAGGGTCCGAAATGCTGAAGCTGAGAATCTAGGACTACACACAATAAGTTACCGCACACCATGACCTGCGCAACGTTCCGTTTCTTATTTCTTTATTGCCCACAAGGGGCTAAACACAGAGGGGACAAACAAGGACAGACAAACGGATTAAGTCGTTTACATCGACCCCAGTGCGTAACTGGTACTTAATTTATCGACCCCGAAAGAATGAAAGGCAAAGTCGACCTCGGCGGAATTTGAACTGAGAACGTCACGGCAGACGAAATACGGCTACGCATTTCGCCCGGTGTGCTAACGCTTCTGCCAGCTCGCCGCCTGTCACTGGAATACACACGCGCTCGCCCCCGCCACACATATACACATCCTCACATACACCATCCTCACATAGTTCAGCCGGGCCACTGTTATCTCCCTTTCCATCGGTTTCTTTCTTCCGCTCATTTCAGCATTTGGAACCTTTAATTTCGATACATATTTTTACTCTCTCGTTTTTTACTTTCTCTATCTCTCTGTTTTTTCCATCTCATTCCTTTCTGTCGAAGAGCGTTGGCTCGAAACGTCAATGACTTTTCCATTTTTCTCGAGCGTCAAACTAATACACCTGCTTGTTGTTCCCTCACCTGTCTGTCTTTTGTTTTCTGTACATTTGAACGATGTGTGTGTGTGCGTGCACGAAGAGTGGAGTTAACGCTTATTGTTTCGACAACTTGAAGTGACGAATCGCATATCATGTTTATAGGACCCTGATGATAACGATTTATTCTTGCATATTATATAATTTATATTACATAATGTGGAGGCGCAATGGCCTAGTGTTTAGGGCAGCGGACTCGCGGTCGCAGGATCGCGGTTTCGATTCTCAGACCGGGCGTTGTGTGTGTTTATTGAGCGAAAACACCTAAAAGCTTCACGAGGCTCCGGCAGGGGGTGATGATCCCTGCTGTACTCTTTCACCACTCTTTCTTTCACTTTTTCTTCTGTTGGCCTGCTCGCTTAGCTAGCGGGATGGCGTCATTCGAAGGCTAAAACAATGCGAACGCATTGTGACCAGCGATGTGTAACAACATCTGATGGTCTGGTCGGTCACGTGATCACGTGATATTACATAATAGTCTCAGCAATTGTTTGTCTTTTTTTCAGAACCGATTAAATGAAGCGACTACGACAACAGAAGTAAACTTTACGAATTTTCTGTTTGTTCGAAGTATTCCAGTTGATTCGATCCACCGAACAGCCTGCTTGCTCGTGATTTTAACGTGTAAGGCTCTGAGCACATCACAGACACGTGTACCCTTAAGGTATGGGAGATTCAGACTGACACATAATTGTGATAAACTCATTTTTGCTAGCTCAGTGAACTGGAGCAACGGGGAATATAGTATTTTTCTCAAGGACACAACGCGCCGCTGGGGATCGAACTCACGACCGTGAGCTGAATACACTAACCACTAAGATACGCGCCTTCACGCATATATATGTACGTTCTTGTATGTGTGTATACATACATACATACATACATGCATGCATACATACATACATACATACATACATGCATGCATGCATGCATGCATACATACATACATACATACATACATACACGCATACATACATACATACATACATGCATGCATACACACATACATACACGCATACATACATACATACATACATACATGCATGCATGCATACATACATACATACATACAAACATACATACATACATACATACTACATACATACATGCATGCATGCATGCATGCATGCATACATACATACATACATACACATACATACATACATGCATACAAACATACATACTTGCATGCATGCATACATACATACATACATACACACACACACACGCACGCATATATATATATATATAGCCATTATTTAAAACTTCACTGCTAGTTTTTTTTAATTTTATTTACCTGTTATTTACGCTCTATTTTGAAGTAACCCATTCCTAGTAGACTGGATGTGCGCCCCACTTTAAGAAACACTAGTCCAAAGGTTGTTCTGAAATATGTATACTTTCTACCAGAGATTTTGTATTGGACTTGGAAGTAGATTGTAGTACAACAACCTTGTAATCTTCAGAGGAATGCTAAGAGCGTTACATCATATTTGTATGGCAGAGATAGCTACATAGAGAAATATCAAAATTGAGAGTAAATAATATATCCTCAGAAATGAGATGGGTGATAGTTACTTTATCTTATTTGGTGAGAATACTGTATGGCTAACAGAGATGGGTAGCGGGTGTCATTGATATTCCCTGGTAACTTTCATGCTGCTTAGCACTGAGGAGTAGTTCCGTCGAAGAGTGCAGAAACCTTTACGATAATCTA
>NC_043002.1:98272322-98399822 GCF_006345805.1 Octopus sinensis
TTTAACTTCGTTAAGATTCATACACTTATCATACATTCAAACACGCATGTACATTATTACACGTACACGAAGCCCCGCATAAATATACAAACATCGAAAGAGAGTAAAACAAAAAGAAGAAAGCGAGAGAGAGAGAGAGAGAGAGAGAGAGAGAGAAGAGACAGAAAGAAAGAAAGAAAGAGATAGGAAAGTGTATAGATATGTATACATATGTATAAATAAAGTTCTGTTTTTATAATGGAAAAACCGGCAGAAATAAAAACAAGAAATACGGACAGCTGTCCATCCATATACAGTAATAATAGAGCGGTAATAGGCACATATGTACAACTTATACATACATACATCCATCCATCCATCCATACGTACGTACGTACATACATCCATCCATCCATACGTACGTACGTACATACATACATACACACACACACACATCCATCCATACATACATCCATCCATACATACACACATCCATCCATACATACATACACATCCATCCATACATCCATACGTACGTACGTACATACATACACACACACACACCCATCCATACATACATACATACACACATCCATACATACATACATACATCCATTCATACATACATACATACATCCATACATCCATCCATCCATACATACATACATACGTGGGGAACGGCATCAATGTTACACCGCTTCGTTTAACCTTCCCCTAAAAAATACGACGACTTGGAAATCACCTACCTATACACAACAGTTCAAAATCTTTTAAATAAAAAAACTGTTTTCACTCTTTACTCATCTATCTATCTATCTATCTATCTCCCTGTAACACGTTTTCTCTCATCCTTTCTATCTTTCTTTCTCAGTTCTATATATTCTCCAGCTTGCTATTACCTCTATCTCTTCCCCCCACCATATATATATATATATATATATATATGTATATATATATATATATATATATATATATATATATATATATATATATATCTTCTGCTTTCTGTCAAACTTGCTGAAAATGAACAGATAGCATACGATGCGCAACTCATCATACTTACCGAGCTAACTTATAAGTTAACCTTCCATATAATAATAATAATTATTATTATTATAGATAGACACCACTACCACCACCTCTACTACTACTACTACTACTACTAACATTGCCACTCTACTGATATATAAACCACCACCGTCGCCGCCGCCGCCCTCTCTTATTAAATCTTACATATTCAATATCATTCATTCACGTAGATACGCTCACGTCGGACAGAGAAATCGCTCACACACATATACTGCTCTTACTTTCCCTCACATACCGCCTGCTCCTCCTTTACCCTCCTCCTTACTTGTCTCTCATACAATCTTCATTCGAACTTCATTAAAACCTCCCTCTCTCTCTCTCTCTCTAATCACTCTCTCACACTTTTCCCCCCTACTCACTCTGACAGTTTCTATCTATTTTCCCCGCCCTCCCTCCCTTTCCCCTCTCTCATACTGTTTTAATCTGTTTCCCTCCCCTTCTAAACACTCTATACACATACTCTCATACCTCCTATCTCTTTTTCCAGTCATATAACATTTACACCGATATATATACACACATAAATACACATACTCACACACACGCACACGTGTATACACTCATACAGCTAGAGCGATATAGTGTGCACACGTACTATAGACAACTTAACGTCGACCAAAAAATATTTATTTATATATTTCATTCTGCATTTTTAAAAATATTTTTTTATTTTGCTTTCCACTCTTTACTGTTTCTTGCTTATTGTAAAACACTGTTTGGGGTTTTTTCATACTTACTACATGCACTGTCCTGAGAGGTATATTACCTTCGTCATGATTGAAACTTTAACCGAATAACAATTCAAGGTAAGTGAAAAGCACTGCTTATATATACATACATATATGCTGATCTATCTATTTATCTATCCATCTGTGTGTGAATATGTACAACTTTTCAGCTTTCTAGTTGCGTATGAAATTAGGAATTTGTATATATATATATATATATATATATATACAAATTTGTATTCAATTCTGGTGTCTTTAACTTTTGAAGAAAAAGCATGCGTATTTATTTCATTCTTTACAGTATGAACAGCTGTTCAGATTTTGTATGAGGGTGGGGAGCAATGAGATCATGTGGCACTCATGCCTTTTTCCGAGAAAATTTATAGCGATCAATGTAAATGAAATATCTACATTTTCCAAATCGAAACCGAATTGCGGGCTCTGTTCGCGGGGGAGCGGTCGTCCTCACCGGGGCCTTTGTTAATTACATCCAATTGCTACAAGTCCTTAGATATGTAATTATTTTAACCCCAGATCGAACAGACTGACTAATAATCTAAGAGTTCCAGCCATACGCTACATATTTCAGTCGGTGTTTTATCGAATATTGTGTCTAAGTCTACCAATGAACCCTTACTTTTTAAAGACAGTAAAGGTGTGATTTGAAGAATATACAAGTGCTGTTTCTAGCGGCTCCTTCGCTGGATATTTAGAAAAGTGGATATATTGAGAAGGATATGCTGAGGCTGATTATGTATGGAGTTCACGCATGTTCTAAGGTGATTAAAGCGTAAGGTGTAACGAAATAGCGACAGTGCTAGAATCGAAACTTGGTCGCAGATTCTGCTCGCTGGGTGCTTATATTTACTACTGTACATGTTTAATACCAAGTACTTGCGTGAAAATTGTCGTGGCGGTGGACATAATTTGTGGAACATCGCCCAAAATGCTTTACGGGTAGATTACTTACAGCTATCGTTTACTGTTCGGAGTTCAAATATCCTTCCAGTATCGATAAAATTCGATACTAGTTGTTAAAATGACTGAAGGTGATTGATTGATTAATAATTAGACTGTATGTACATCTCGTCTCGCTAACACCTAGCCTTAACAAAATTTTGTGTACCTTGTTTGAAACATTTTAACATTAGTTTGTACTGTTTGGTGGTGGTAGTAAATATTTGTAATCGGCTCCATCAGCAAAACAAAACACAGCTACATGATCAATGTTTAAAGTTTATCCACTTTTCGAAAACTTTTTTTTTTTTTACTCTCTCTCTTTGTCTAAATTACATGCAACTTCTGTAGAAATAATTTGGTTGTTTCCTTGTACAATAATACTACTACACAGACGTGAGAGGGAGATGGGGAAGGGATCTGAGAGCAATTTCATCAAGGGGGTATTAAGTTTCTTTCACGCTACGCCTTCCCTCCTCTAAACGTTAGTCTTCAATATAAATATATATATATATATATATATAATATATATATATATATATATATGGTACTTGTATCGCTGAGTGGTCCCAGTACCTATATATATATATATATATATATGTATATATATGATATTTGTGTGTGAGTATGTTTGCGTTATACATATATTTTCTGAGATACCACTATCTTCTATGACCCGGAGTTCGATGTACCTCTGCCTCACCTCTCTTGGACGTTTGCGAACGTGCATTCATATATATATATATATATATATATATATATATATATATATATATACAATATGTGTGTGTTATATGTGTGAACGTACGTATAAGTTTTGAATACACAGATGTAATAATAATAATAATGTAATAATAATAAGCGAGAAAAGCCTACGAAAGTCGTCTTGCTTCTTTAGCTACTATTTTCAGTAAAGACCCCCTCCCCTATACCAACACAGTCCCTGCCAAAGATGTAGGTATAGTCACCCTTACCTTTTTCTGCATCTTCTCTTTATTCTTTTACTCCCAGCTCCACACACACACCAAACACACTCTCTGTCAGAATTCAACACCGCTAACCCATATTGTTTTTATATCATAAGTTCCATCATTATGGAATGTAAACAAGGGTCTTAAAATTGGTTCTCTCTCTCTCTCTCTCTCTCTCTCTCCATGTCATGCTACGAGCACACACGGCAAGCATACACCATTCCCATTCACAATAACATAGATACGCACATACATACGCGCACACGCACAGTGACATACACATATACAAACGGACATATCCCAACACACAGCAAAGACAGAGGAACAGCCACTTACGCATAACACCACGCACGAGCCACCGAAATAGCCGCCAGTATATCTCAACCGCGGTCGTTCGGCCCTATCTGCTAGAGATAGCAGTCAAATCTCTCCCTCAAATCATACTTAACCGTCTACAGTAATGGGGCACATCAGACAATGAAGTCCTTCGTATACAACAACAAACCAACCAACAAAACAAAACATTATAGTCACGGCTGGAATGCCTTTGATCATAAATCTTGTTATATCAGGACTGGCCTGCGGTTAAGCAAAACCAACGACGTTTTTCATTTTCTTTCTATCGCTTCCCTTTTATGCTCAAGTCCGCTGCGACGCGGTTTCGATTCCTAATTGATTTTAAGTCGTTCTGCTTGAATTTTACTCTTTCACTCATTGAACTGTGGAAATGCTGGGGGCATCATCTTCAACGGTTTTGGTCTCTCATATCAACCCCGCACCCCACTACTTATTTAAGTTTGGTACTTCATTTTATCGATCTCTGTCAAAATAGCTGAGTAATCATTTTCGACACTACGCAACTTTTCTTCTACTCTAGTAATCAATCACATACCCATAGACACACACACACATATATACATACCTATTTCTTTATTACCCACAAGGGGCTAAACACAGAGGGGACAAACAAGGACAGACATAGGTATTAAGTCGATTACATCGACCCCAGTGCGTAACTGGTACTTAATTTATCGACCCCGAAAGGATGAAAGGCAAAGTCGACCTCGGCGGAAGACATATATATACATACCACGCTCTGCCCGCCCTCACGGTTTCCGTTTACTAATTCCATTCATAAACTATTGATTACTCTGCTTTCCAGTGGAAGTCGCTTGCTCAAGATGCTGCGCCGTAGGTTCGAATCTCACAGCTACCTCCCACCTCGTTTTTTCTTTTTTTTTTCTTAATTAAAATATAAAAACACAAGAGTGCCTTGAATTCTCAGTTTCTTCATACCTGCACTTGGATAATCTTTTTCTTTTCTTTTAACTACGAAAAATGTTTAGTTATTTAACCCTAGGTCTACTCTCCAGCCACAGCCAGCTTATCGTATTTTCAGACATGTATCCAAGACTTATCCAAATTGTGTCTTCCTTTTTAAGAGAGTTGGATTGTGGTTTAAGGGGATTTTAGCTACTATATCTAGCCGGTCGTGCGACCACTTAGAGTAGCAGTTCCTGATCATTTATTATCACAACCTAGTTTGGTAAGTCCAATATTCGGGGTTCAATTAAAAAAAATTTTTATGCATATATATATATATCCCTTTGGGGTACACTTAACATTCGATATTTTTCTTGTGGGGTGGGAAACATTTTTCAATCTTTACAGTATATCTTGTATATTAGGTGTTCATATACCCTGATACTGTACCGAAGAATTGGGCCCCACTCACATCGAAATTATATTATTCATGAGCCCTCAAGGCCCCGCGCTACGTCACCCGCATAGCACCAGCCGTTAAATGACACTGGCTGCGTCTCGAAGAATGTACTTCAACCGATATATCGGGCAGGGATCATTAGTGCCAAGAGGGCTCTGTAAATATTTGACGAGCCCATTTCGAGAAGAAATCCCTTCAATTTTAAAATAACCCTCGATAGCCCGAAAACAGTAGGCACTGGTTGTAACCTTTCTGTACTCAACAATTTGTTTGTTTTTATTAGTTTACATGTTTCGTTCACTGTAATATAGTACTGAAGGATATAGTCTATATAATCGACCCCCAATCCTTAAATGTCGGTACTTATTCTATCAGCCTGATTTTACCAAACCGATAAGTTATAGGAACATAAACAAAGCAACACCAGTTGTCAAGCACTGAAAGAAAGACACACACACACGGTGCGTTTCCGCCAATTGTACGTCTACCTAATTCACAGATAAGGCAGTGGTTAGTCTGGGGCACTGGGAAACACTTGCTCGTTGTGGCTGCGTATTGGGAATGAACCCGCGACCACGTGGTTGTGAAACGAACTTCTTAAACGCGCCATTTGAATAATTAATTCGTTCATGATTTTATAGTTTAACAAACATTTTAAATGTCAATTTTTTTGGGGGGTGGGGGTCCCTTTCTGATTTATACAGTGATGCAAAATTGGGTCGCGACCCCTAAATATGGGAACTGCTGACGTACAAGTTTGAGTTGTTAGTGTTGTGAAAACTAGGATAGAGGAGGTACGGTAACCGTGGTGGTGGTCATACATGTCAACAGTTCTTGTATAATTTTGTGTTAATGAATAAACTTTTTACACCAGTCATGGGCAAACTGCGGCCCGCGGGACTTTCCGAATTGCACGCCAACGAAAAGTTACCTTGAACTGTTTTGTAACGCGACCCTCCTGATGATGAGTTAGGTCTCATGCGGCCCGCTTCTCGAGGAAAAGTTTCCTATGCCTGCTCTGCACAGTCGGTCAATATGCTTGAAATAGCGGCCAAATCTCCCTAAAATCATAACCTACCAGAGGACGCATTAAATAATATGGCCTTAAATATAGTTTGTATGAGAAATAAAATAAAACCCCCAAACCAACAGATTTGGTCAGTCACAGCGTGGTAGTCTTTTCTTCATAAGTCTCCGGTTGAGAGGTAAACTGGGGCTTAAACAGAAAAAAAACCCCAAAAAACACAAAAACAAACTGTAATATCTTTCGTGAAGTTTAACATTATATGTGAGAGTATGTAAATTATAGATAGATAGTGAGGGTAGTAGATGGATAATATATATATATATATATATATTGCTATGTGTTCACATTAAACACGCAACAGACTTTTAAGTGACCTGACCAGAAAGAGTGCCTACTAGAAAAAGTAGCCAAATCGCCCACAAATCACATTCTATACCGTCTTAAGTAAGGTTAAGACTCTTTACTAATGTCGGATACTCCTTGACCTGGGCTTAACATTTTTTTTTTTCTCTTTTCTTTCATTTTTTAGAATGTGCTATGTCACGTCACCGAAGACTTGGCATTTGAATTCGTCTGTGCCTTTGGTAATTAAGTCTAAATCTCTGCTTGTAATTAGGGTAGTAAAGACGGTATTTTCTAAAACAACAAAACATGGTATTTCGAGTGAGAGGCAATAAACGTGTGAGTGTGTGTGTGAGAGAATGGAATTTTCTCTCACACACACACACACACACACATATATTTAATTCCTAAGTAAAGAAAAACTTGAATACCGAGAAAAAATAAATAAATGAAATACATGGAATGAAAACAAAAGAAAAATTGGCGTGGTTCTTTTTTTTTTCTCTTACTTTTCCCGGAAGCTTGCGAAAATTCCTTCTCTTTAAAAGTGAAGTTGTGTCTCTAAACTACAAGCTACGTCTAGACCTACACCCATCCCTTCCTTCACACCTGTATCTACTACTTAGCTTGTCTCATTAGTAATCACCTGCTGCCAAACAATACCTTACTTTTATGTTCAGGTGGTGTAAAGTAGACCAAGGAAGCGTCGTTGTGAATTCGGCTTCGCTTACATTAAAGATCGCTCAAATTGCCTCTTACACTCTCACATACACATTCACATACAATGTGCTGGCGAGGGAGCTGCGACGTGGTCACTTTGATTGCTAGAAATAGTTAGCTAAATCTCTTTCTTTCTCAAATCAAAAGTCCTACCTTTAAAAATTGACAGGACAGATTAGATAATGTACTCTAAGGAACGAATGTGACCTAGTGGTTGGAGCCGTGAAGTTGCAGGTTCGTTCTTATGACGCGGTCGCTCGATTCGAAAGAAATAGCAAGCTAAATCTCTTTCTCAAATTACAAACCCTACTTTAAAAAAAGAAAAGGGTAAATTAGATAAATGCACTTTAAGGAAAGAATATGGCCTAGTTGTTAGGGTCATTTAGTTATGATCAAAATAGTTGTAGGTTCGATTCTTGAGCAGGTGGCGCATTCTTTTTTTTTTTTTTTACATGTTACTCCAGCTGCCATATTCTCGATATTCATATATAGCTGTGGTTTTCAACCATTTTTTGCCTATGGATCCCTCTGATTCATATTTTGCTCTGGTGGGGCCTCCATAGCCATTCTATGTTTAAAACAAATCCTCTTATATTTTTATAATGGATTATTATTTAGCAATTGTATTTTTTAAAAAATTGCTAAAATGTTTGATGTATTGTAGAAGTATAAGTAATTTATTACTCATAAATTTTAACAACAAAATCTTATATGAATCCTCAAGGGTCGTATGGACCCCGGTTGAAAATCACTGCTCTGGGTCAAGACTGGGAGGAGGTCTGAAGGGGTGTCAAAATGTTCTAGACTACATGGTCACCTAAAACAGCAAATTCATAGCGTTTTTATTTATTTATTGCCCACAAGGGACTAAACATAGAGGAGACAAACAAGGACAGACAAAGACATTAAGTCGATTACATCGACCCCAGTGCGTAACTGGTACTTAATTTATCGACCCTGAAAGGATGAAAGGCAAAGTGGACCTCGGCTGAATTTGAACTCAGAACGTAAAGACAGACGAAATACCTATTTCTTTACTACCCACAAGGGGCTAAACATAGAGAGGACAAACAAGGATAGACATAGGTATTAAGTCGTTTACATCGACCCCAGTGCGTAACTGGTACTTAATTTATCGACCCTGAAAGGATGAAAGGCAAGATGGACCTCGGCTGAATTTGAACTGAGAACGTAACGACAGACGAAATACCTCTAGGCGTTTCGCTCGGTGTGCTAACGTTTCTGCCAGCTCGCCGCCTTCAGCAAATTCATAGTGTTTCTACCAACCGAATTATATACTCGCTTGTAAGTGACGACTGTGCGTTGTTATTTTTAGATATTTTTAAAAAACGACGATATGGTTACACCTGAGATGGCTGTTGACCATAGTGGTCTCTTTGATCAAAGCCGAGGGTTAAACTACAACGACACAATCAGTACACAGTAACATATATACAGCTTTCAAATTTTGGAGCAAGGCCAGCAATTTTGGGGGAAGGATGTTGAGTCGATTATATTGACCCCCGGTGCTGAACTGGTACTTCTTTGATCACTCCCCAAAAGGATGAAAGACAAAAATCAACTTGGGCGGAATTTGAACTCAGAACATGCAGACGAACGAAATGCTGCTAAGCATTTTCCCCCGGCGTGTTAACGATTCTGCCATCCTGCCGTCTTAATACACAGTAACATGTATAGTAATAATACTCTTGTACTTTTCTCCGTCACAACATATGTATGAGAAAAGAAGGGGTGATAGCAAACTAGTAGTGGGATGCTGGAAATTCTACGGTGGAAAAAAATCAAACAGCCTTTCAACTCTGTGAGTGTATGTGTGTGTATGTAAAAGGGAGGTATGTGAATGTGTGTGCGTATGCAATGAAAGTGGAAAGGTGAACATTCAACGCTGAAAAGAAAAATCAAACGGCGTTTCAACTCTATGTAAGTATATGTGTGCATGTGTATGCAGCGAGCTGGCAGAAACGTTAGCACGCCGGGCGAAATGCTTAGCGGTATTTCGTCTGCGTTACGTTGTGAGTTCAAATTCCGCCGAGGTCGACTTTGCCTTTCATCCTTTCGGGGTCGATAAATTAAGTACCAGTTACGAACTGGAGTCGATGTAATCGACTTAATACCTATGTCTGTCCTTGTTTGTTCCCTCTGTGTTTAGCCCCTTGTGAGCAATAAAGAAATAGGTATTTCGTCCGCCACTGCGCTCTGAGTTCAAATTCCGCCGAGGTCGACTTTGCCTTTTTCCTTTCGGGGTCGATAAATTAAGTACCAGTTACGCACTGGTGTTGATGTAATCGACTTGATCCGTTTGTCTGTCCTTGTTTGTCCCCTCTGTGTTTAGCCCTTTGTGGGTAAAAAAGAAACATATATATGTACAAACAGATTTACCTTTCATTAGGCGGTAGTTCCCTATGATACCAGCTTTTGTCATGACCATAAGCAAATCGCAAGGACAGAGCTTCGAGAAAGTTGGTATTTACTTGCCAGCTCCTGTATTTAGTCGCGTCCAGCTTTATGTGGCTTTAAGTCGTATAAGAAGACAGGAAAACTTTAAAATTCTTTTGAAGGAAACAAGCAATGAAGAGATGTTAGTTGCGGGTAGAATTTTCGCAAAACATTTGGTAATAAAAGAATTATTAAACTAAAAACTTGGTTTTGTACCTTATCTCTCTATATATAAACGGCAGTTTGTCTGTCTGTGTGGCTGTCAGGTTGTACCCTCACCCTGACCACGGCTTTCAACCGATTCTGATGAAACTTGACCCACACATAGCCCAATGTCATAATTCAAAACTAACGCAGGGAAAATTTTGAAAAGTTCCCCCAGTTCTGAAAAAAATCAAAAAATTCGACATGGGGTCGAGAATCTAAGCTTTTTATATGCAACACATTTTCTGTCGGGAGACAGCTAGGAACATCATATACATAGAAGTATTCGAGTGAAGAGAAGACATTGCAACCTACACATGCGCCTTCGTTCCCTAGAGGGAAAGAACTACATTGGGATTAGTCTTTGCCTACTAGGGGCTCTTACATACCCGGGCAACGCCGGGCTATGCTGCTAGTTTGTATATAAAATACTACAATTAGCCGTCATTTTTGACGGCACGGAGCCAGCTAGTGTATATATATTATGTGTAGTGTGTGTTCATGTGCTGCTAGCTACGCTGGTATCAAAAAGTTAATTCAAAACGCTCTTAAGATTATGATTTCATTAATAAATAAGTAATATACGTGAAATTCTCATCGAACCACGTCTGCAAATCCCGTCCTTTTGTTACTGTATTTATTTTGAGATGCACTGAGTTTCTTTCAATTACTTAAAACAAAGGATTTAGTAAAATAACTTACTCTTTTACTTGTTTCAGTCATTTAACTGCGGCCATGCTGGAGCACCGCCTTTTTAGTCGAGCAACTCGACCCCGGGACTTATTCTTTGTAAGCCCAGTATTTATTCTATCGGTCTCTTTTTGCCGAACCGCTAAGTGACGGGGACATAAACACACCAGCATCGGTTGTCAAGCAATGCTAGGGGGACAAACACAGACACACAAACACACGCACACACATACATATATATATATATACATATATACGACAGGCTTCTTTCAGTTTCCGTCTACCAAATCCACTCACAAGGCATTGGTCGGCCCGGGGCTATAGCAGAAGACACTTGCCCAAGATGCCACGCAATGGGACTGAACCCGGAACCATGTGGTTGGTAAGCAAGCTACTTACCACACAGCCACTCCTAGGAACATAAATTGTGACTAAGCTTTGTTAGAAGATTTTAATTCAGAACTTTTGAAAACAAGATATTTTTATTGAGAGCCAGAGCCGGTTTCAGCCGGGTTGGGAACGAAAGGGTTAAATTACTGATCGTAACAGTTTTACGTCATACGTAATTGACACTTGAGTGATTCCTCGTAATCTTTATCAGGGCCGAACACCATCAGTGAGCAAATTGTTACTAGTAAGAACCAGGACTCTGACGCAGATACGCAGCATCTGAGTAGGGTCCTAACTGACGCTGTCTTTCTCTGTTAACACTGGCTATGTATATATATATATATATATATATATATATATATATAGCGGTTCGGCAAAAGAGACCGATAAAATAAGTACTGGGCTTACAAAGAATAAGTCCCAGGGTCGATTTGATCGACTAAAGGCGGTGCTCCAGCATGGCCACAGTCAAATGACTGAAACAAGTAAAAGAGAGTATATATATATATATATATATATATGATTTTGATTTTTTGATTTTTCCAGTTTCAGCTAATGAGCTGTGGCCATGCTGGGGCACCGCCATATATATATATATAAACAAGACAAAATAAGTAAATAAATTTTTAGGGCCTCCGTCGGTCATGGCTGACCATGGATGATGTCATCTGTCCATTGAATTGTCTACTCAGTTTTTGTAACGCATCCTGTGGCTGTAGAGACCGATGCGAGAATGGCAGTCTCGTTTGCAGAGGTCACAAACCATATTCTTTCGCATCGTCAGGTTGGCAACTAATTTGAAGTATTGAAGGTAGATTTAATATTCCTACAAAGCATTCCTTATGTGCATGAGAGATTAAACCAAACTTTACCATTCATCTTTTGCAGAGGGTAAAGAAATAAATTAAAGTAGATAGATAGGAGCACTCCGTCGGTTACGACGATGAGGGTCCCAGCTGATACGATCAACGGAACAGCTTGCTCGTGATATTAACGTGCAAGTGGCTGAGCACTCCACAGACACATGTACCCTTACCGTAGTTCTCAGGGAGATTCAGCGTGACACACAGAATGTGACAAGGCCGGCCCTTTGAAATACAGATACAAGAGAAACAGGAAGAAAGAGCGAGAGAAAGTTGTGGTGAAAGAGTACAGCAGGGATCACCACCATCCCCTGCCGGAGCCTCGTGGAGCTTTAGGTGTTTTCGCTCAATAAACACTCACAATGCCCGGTCTGGGAATCGAAACAGCGATCCTCCGACCGCGAGTCCGCTGCCCTAACCACTGGACCATTGCGCCTCCACAAATTAAAGTAACACAAATAGTTCTAGCAATGGAATATATTTCATGCTATACAGAAGAGAAATTCAAATGTTTAATTTCGAAATGTGACACATGAAACCAATGTATGCGTCAGCCAAAATTGAGAGGATGATCCGGTTTTTGACTGAAGATTAAAGGCTTCCAATGACCCGTCCGTGTTTTTTGAATCGTCTTCTGGATGTTTTGCGTTCTTGTCCCATTTTGTATTTATATATATATATTATATATATATATATATATATACGAACAAAACGCCCCCCCCCCCGTCCAATGGACGGTGCTGAGTTGTCAAACATTTAAACCAAAATTTTCTGAAAACAACTTGTCCGACCGTCCCATAGGCCTCCCCTTTGAGAAACACTGATTTAACCTAAATTTGAGACACCAGCAAAAGAAGAAATAAAGATAGACTTTCTATTCCAACAAAAAGTATTTTACAAATGCACGTTCCCACGGCTTTATCGATCGCATTCCCACCTGTAATTTTTTCAAGACTTATACACGCCCTGATACCGTCGGTATCTACATGTCAAATTTGAGCGCAGTCGGATGGAGGATGCCCGAGATCCTAGAAGACACATGCACACACGCACAGACGGAACGGATTTTATATGATAGGTGTGTGTGTGTGTGTGTGTGTGTGTGTGTGTGTGTGTGTTTGAGTGTGTGTTTGGGTGTGTGCGCGTGCGTACATACAGGGAAAGATTGACAGTGGCGAAGCTAATGCGAAGCGCAACTCTGAAGTCGTCACTATTAACCTTCTGCACACTTAATGTCAGTGAAACTCGCGACATATCTGATCCAGCGGGAAACTTGTGCTTTCAGTATTCTGCAATCAGAGAAGGACGTTGACAGGCTACGACGCAAGGCACCAGACATGATCGGAATATCAATCAATACGAGAGCATATCCGAAATAAAGTAATTCGAGAAAGGAGCGGATTGAACAATTTACGAATTCTGGATAGTCAAATACAAAGAGAAACGGGATATGATGTTTATCTTTGCTTTATTTATTTGCATTTGAATTTCTCTTCTGTATAGCATAAAATATATTCCATTGCTAGAACTATTTGTGTTACTTTAATTTGTGGAGGCGCAATGGTCCAGTGGTTAGGGCAGCGGACTCGCGGTCGGAGGATCGCGGTTTCGATTCCCAGACCGGGCATTGTGAGTGTTTATTGAGCGAAAACACCTAAAGCTCCACGAGGCTCCGGCAGGGGATGGTGGTGATCCCTGCTGTACTCTTTCACCACAACTTTCTCTCGCTCTTTCTTCCTGTTTCTCTTGTATCTGTATTTCAAAGGGCCAGCCTTGTCACATTCTGTGTGTCACGCTGAATCTCCCTGAGAACTACGGTAAGGGTACACGTGTCTGTGGAGTGCTCAGCCACTTGCACGTTAATATCACGAGCAAGCTGTTCCGTTGATCGTATCAGCTGGGACCCTCATCGTCGTAACCGACGGAGTGCTCCTATCTATCTACTTTAATTTATTTCTTTACCCTCTACAAAAGATGAATGGTAAAGTTTGGTTTAATCCCTCATGCACATAAGGAATGCTTTGTAGGAATATTAAATCTACCTTCAATACTTCGAATTAGTTGCCAACCTGACGATGCGAAACGAATCACAAAAATTAAACACACTTCCAGCAGGTTAGAAATTCTTTTTTACTCTAGGTACAAGGGCCGAAATTTTTGGGAAGGACGCCAGTCGATTACATTGACCCCAGTACGCAACTGATACTTAATTTATCGACTCCGAAAAGATGAAAAGCAAAGTCACCTCAGCGGAATTTGAACTCAGAACGTAGCGGCAGACGAAATACCTATTTCTTTACTACCTACAAGGGGTTAAACACAGAGAGGACAAACAAACGGATTAAGTCGATTATATTGACCCCAGTGCGTAACTGGTACTTAATTTATCGACCCCGAAAGGATGAAAGGCAAAGTCGACCTCGGCGGAATTTGAACTCAGAACGTAGCGGCGGACGAAATACGGATATACATTTCGCCCGGCGTGCTAACGATTCTGCCAGCTCGCCGCCTTAGCAGGTAGGAAATCCATGAGTATAGTCAAATAAAAAAAAGAAAGACTTCTTTATTTGAAATGACAATTAACCAGGATGATTTCTTTTTCTTTCTTCTGTAAGTCGATTACATCGACTCCTGTGTTCACAACTGGTATTTATTTTATTGACCCTGTAAGGCAGGAAAACTCAGTCAATCATGACGGGATTTGAACTCGGAACGTAAAGCTTGAAGAAATGCCTCTAAACATTTTGTCCGGCTTGCAGATGATTCTGCCAGCTTGCCAACCGAGATAAAATGAGGGTTTTCATATGTGGATGCAGTTTGCAAATTATCAGGAAAACGATAAAAATACTCGATTGATTCTATATTTCATGAACCCTACTCCGTCGAAAGAGAAACTCGGCTTCGGCGAGATTTGAACTCGGAACGTAACTAGATCTAACAAAATACCTATTTCTTTACTTCCCACAAGGGGCTAAACACAGAGGGGACAAACACGGACAGACAAAGAGATTAAGTCGATTACATCGACCCCAGTGCGTATCTGGTACTTATTTAATCGACCCCGAAAGGATGAAAGGCAAAGTCGACCACGGCGGAATTTGAACTCAGAACGTAACGGCAGATGAAATACGGCTACGCATTTCGCCCGGCGTGCTAACGTTTCTGCCAGCTCGCCGCCTGTCACTGGAATACACACGCGCGAGCTGGCAGAAACGTTAGCAAGACGGGCGAAATGCGTAGCCGTATTTCGTCTGCCGTTACGTTCTGAGTTCAAATTCCGCCGAGGTCGACTTTGCCTTTCATCTAACAAAATACCGTACACATTTTGTCGGGCGGGTGCTCTAACAGCCCTGCCAACACACCGCGTTTATTTTCCATCACCTTACATTTCATCTCGTTATTGGTGATACCAAGTCATCTGCAGACGTTTAATCTAAAACCAAAATTTCCTACTCGTTTCATTCCTCCTTTATTTATAGATCCAGATTCTTATAACAGATTACGGGTTGCGTGATGGCTTCTGTGCAACAGTAGATTTGTACGTTAAGCCGATAATGCACAGGGGTTGGGGTTTCAGAGCAGCATGTCAATTAAAGTGTTTCTATAACGAATGTTGCACATACTTATTCTGATCTATTATGTGAAAAGTGATATATGGCAAAAGCATAAATCTATGGATTACAGTCATTTTGTATTGTATGTTTTCCAAAGTAGTTATACTTAGATGGCTGCAAGCATATACGTGTGTATAAGAGGTTAGTTTTGCAACCACATGGTTCCAAATCAGATTCTTTTATTCGGAGACTTGGACAAATGTCTCCTTCATAGATTCGTGTTGGTTAATGGCTTAAAATGAAATTTGGCTAACGGAAACTGTGATGGTTGTGTGTGTGTGTGTTTGTATGTGTGTGTTTGTTTGTATGTGTGGTGTGTGTTATGTATTGTGTGTTGGTATGTATGTATCGATATCGTAGAACATTAATTCTCTAACAATCAAGTGATGTAAGAAAATTTGTATAAATATAAAGCGGTAGTTAAAAGAAATGCACCACAGAAAACCAGAAGCCCTCTAGCATCCTGATGATGAGGCTGAGTTAATCTGATACATATATGGAACACCTTTCCTTTTAAACATATGTTGAAAATGTGACTGTTCTATTTTAATCTTTTAAATATTTTTTTTTATTCTTGCATTTTTTCACACCTACTTCCAAGCAAGGAAAATAGTTCCTTGTGGCCAAACATGTTTTTACAGAGAACTGGAAATGAACTCACGTGCACACACACCCTTTATACATCTATACAAGCTTCTTTTAAGTTCCATCTTCCCTAAATCCACTCTCAAATCTTTGAACGGTGATGTATTGGGAAGTTATTTTATGTATCTGTTATCTTTTACTTGTTTCACTTAGTGGACTGCGGCCGTGCTGGGGCACCGCGTTGAAAGGTTTAGTGAACAAATCGACACTAGTAGATATTTTTTAGAGTCTGGTACTTATTTTATTGGCTTCTTTTACCGAGCTGCTATGTTACGGGAACTTAAAAAAGCCCAACACCAGTTGTCATGAGGTGGAGGGGGACAAACACACATCTATATATATATATATATTCGACAGGCTTCTTTCAGTTTCCATCTACCGAATCCACTCACAAGGCTTTCTTTCATTACACTGGAAGACACTTGCCCAAGCTTCCGCACAGTGGGACCAAACCGAAGGTCACACGGCTGGAAAGCAAGCTTCTAAATCACTCACCCCCTTTCAAAATAGAACAGTTTTTGTTCTCAGCACGAAACGAATGGGATTCGTCTTTTATAACCATTGTCTTCCCCAACATCTTATCCAGCAGATTGTTATTGTGACTCTTATCATTGTTGTTTATTTTATGGTACCCTTAAACATAATTCCTTGTTCGTGTAATAGGAAGTTTTCTTTCTTTTCTCGTTTGTAGCTCACAAACCACTTAAAATTTGTTGTTCAAGTATGTAATAAACTCGTTGCAATCACGCACGCGCACACACGCGTATGCTGATTTTTATGTGTGACTCGGAGGAGGACGAGCAGTACCTGTATTAATTTTCCTCCAAGACTGATGGAAATGTATGTATGCGTGGGTGAGTCTCCTCAAACCGGACATCTGACCTTAATACATACAACTATGTAGACCACACGTAAAGTACTCAAGATCCAAGTAGTGGTGCTAAACTGAGTGACACCATCACCCGGTTTTTTTTTCTTCCTTATTTGTTTCAGTCAATGGGCCACGGCTGGCGCGTCCCCGAATCGCCGCCCGCCTTTCAACGCTCGTAGGTTCGTTCTCTCACAATCGAACTCTTTTCTTTTTTTTTTTTTTCGTTTCCACATTTTCCTCGGCGGGTTTCGTCAAACGTTACTTATTCGTTTTAAGTTTAGCACTTATTCCATTGGGGACGTAAACAAACCAACGCGTTATCAAGCAGTGGCAGGTGATAGAGCAAAAATAAAACACGTACATACTTATATATACAACGGGATTCCATGTAGTTTCCTTCTACTAAATTCACTCGCAAAACATTGGTTGACTCGGAGCTATAGTAGAAAACACTTGCCGAAGATGCTACGTGGTAGAACTGAACCCGGAACCTCGTGTTTGCGAAGCGAACTTTTTAAGCACAACCACATACACTTTTCACTTGTTTTAATCAATGAACTGTGGCCATGCTGGAGCACTGCCTTAGATAGATAGATAGATGTGCGTGGGTGGATGTTATAGTACTTTGAAATTTCCAATTGAAATAACTAAGATCTTTTCTTAAATTGGAATCGGTTGGGTGTACTGGGAAAAAATCTCAAGTTGAAATTTGAACTCGGATCGTTTTATAATAAGCACTTAAAAAAATGGTTTCTTAATCGATTCTAATTACGAGCCTTATTGAATTTATGTTAGTTCGTTAATTTCAAATTCGTTTAAAATTGCTTCTGTTTTTAATTGTATTCACTGTAATCTTTCGCTCTCAACCACTAATAATGGCTGGCTTGGCCAACAAAAAGTAAAAGAAAAAAACTATGCTCAATTTAAAATGTTGTGAGGGTGGGAGATTTATTCGAAGTTTTCAAACCCCTTTATATAATAAAATACTGAGTATGTCATTTAAAATATTGTATCTTAAGCCCCGTCCCCCCCCACACCTCATCTCCTGGAGGGGCATGTTAGGAATATAAAAGGGTCGGACAAACTGCCATACTTAATAAAATTAATATGGTTTTTAAATTGTCCAAAAACATGGCAAGGAAAGAAGAATTATACGGATGCAAACTCTGATTCATTTTCTCATTAATGTACGGATGGGATAAGGGCTAAAAAAATATCCTTAATTTTGGGGGTGGTAGGGGTTTGGTGGAGAGGGGATACATATCAGTTTTGCGAATCGCTTATTTAAAGCGTTTGAATACACTCAGGGCCGTTTTTCAATTTATTTTACTTTCTATCTACGCAGTTGTAGAGAGCATGCTTCCAATCCATAGTTCGTATCAACGCCTGTCTCCCTCTTGTATGTGATTGATCAACCAAATCTCCCTCACATCATAGTCTATCGTCTTAAAATGTGAAGGGCATACTAGAAAATGTTCTGGATCAGGCATGGCAGACTTTTTTCGAGAAGCGAGTCTCATAAGACATGATTCTTCATCTGGCGAGCCGCACTAATAAAAGCAATTTAAGATGATTTTTCGCCTGTGTGCCATTCAGAAGGTCCAGCAGGCCGTACTACACCTTATTCTAGATACATATAAAGAATAGGAGTGTCGTGTTCGAAACATCGCTGTCTATTCGTATAGTGAGTCAGAAAGGGAAAGCTTCTCTGGGTCTGAGTGATTGCTCAGTCTACCAGAAACAGCAGTGAAGTCCTTGATTAATGTAAATCTGTTTACATTTCAAAGTATAAATGTTAGAAGCATCGAGAAATATATAAATTATTTAACGGTGTATCTCGAAACGAATAATACCTTGTAATATATCATATATAAAAGTGAGGTTGTGTGCTGTCTGTCTCCTACGATTTAGATTCCTAACTACTCCCACATTTTGCGGTGCAGTTAACCAAAACCAGGTATCTTATAGTCGTGATTCATATCGAGCCCTTCTGAGTATTAGCGCGCGTCTACGATGAGTCTACGATTTTAAAAAAAAATTACCATAATTTTCCCCATTTTTAATGCATTTTTGGCATATATAAGGGAAGTAACTCTCTAAAAATTTATTATTAAATCTCAGAACGTAAAAAGCTACAGTAACACCCCTCCTTTGTGGTTAGCCATATTGAGATGGCTATTATACTTTACATCCCTAAAAATGCTTATATAGTTATTCCCCTTACAAACCCGAGCAACGCCGGGCGATACTGCTAGTTACATTATACATTAAGGCGGCGAGCTGGTAGAATCGTTAGCACGGAGGACGAAACGCTTGGCGGCAATTCGTCCGTCTTTACGTTCTGAGTTCAAATACCGCCAAGGTTGATTTTTGCCTTTCAAACTTTGGGGGTCGATAAAATAAGTAACCGGTTGAGCACTGAAGTCGATGTAAACGATTTACCCCTTCCCCAAAATTGCTGACTTTGTGCCAAAATTTGAAACCAATATATTAGGTTATACATTTGTACGGAAGATGCATGGTTCGCGTCCCGAAAGTAGCTTCCAGCCTTTTTTTTTTTTCCATCGAAGGTTATTTTTAACCCATTATATTACAAGCTATCACCTACAGTTGTACTAGTTTCGAGATACGTCGTTAAAATGATTTAACACGATAGTGTAGCTGTAGGTGTTTCTAAAAAGTTGTGATGGCCTTGATTGGATTACTTTTGATCATAGGCCTATTGAATTTCGGTTAACTTAGGGTTAAACAACAGCAACAATATCAACAACGGGCGATGATATTTTTATTGAGGCCAGTGCCTCTTCACGCCTTCTGCTCCCACACCACGTTTGTTTTTATTGCAGTGTGGATTCTTCTCATACTGCCATAACTTTTATCAGCTAATCAAATTTAGTGGACCAGATCCATATTAATTAACTGTTTTAAGCAGTTTGCCATGCAGTGAATTTCGGGAGGTTACTCATTCTCCTTTCAAATAATTGAAATCTCTCTCTCTCTCTCTCTCATTACCTTCCTTTTCCACCGTCATCACAATCCCTCCTCTTGTACCCCCACTTTTTTTTTTCGTGAATATTCTTCTGTGAATAAAGCACATCTTATTTATTAAGGGACTTGTATTTGTCGTGAATCACATATTTGATTTGTTATAATTAGGGCAGACATATCTGGTTGGTGGCGTATGTACACACCAAACTGAAAAGGCAAATTTAAGCATTAAAGCAAATGCGCATGCGTACACCATTATCAGCGTGACCAATACCACCATCACCACGACTACTGCTGCTACCAACAAAAAAATTAGTGTTGACGAAGATGTATGTAAGCGCTCGCCCGAAACGAATTGTGTTCCTGCCTGAATCGTTACATTGCCGGATAGAATGACTTGCAGTATTTGTTTTGGTTGTCTGCGCACTGAGTTCAAGTCCCGCCTAGGTCAACTTCGCTTGTCATCCTTTCGGGAGTCGATTGAAAAAATTGTATCAGTCTACGAGAGTAGATTGGCAGAATTGATGGAAGCACTCCGTCGGTTACGACGATGAGGGTTCCGGTTGATCCGAATCAACGGAACAGCCTGCTCGTGAAATTAACGCGTAAGTGGCTGAGCACTCCACAGACACGTGTACCCTTAACTTAGTTCTCGGGGATATTCAGCGTGACACAGAGTGACAAGGCCGGCCCTTTGAAATACAGGTACAACAGAAACAGGAAGTAAGAGTGAGAGAAAGTTGTGGTGAAAGAGTGCAGCAGGGATCACCACCATCCCCTGCCGGAGCCTCGGGGAGCTTTTTTAGGTGTTTTCGCTCAATAAACACTCACAACGCCCGGTCTGGGAATCGAAACCGCGATCCTATGACCGCGAGTCCGCTGCCCTAACCACTGGGCCATTGCGCCTCCACTGGCAGAATTGAAGAACGTCGGACACGATGCCATTGCAGTAGTTGTCTCGGTTCTCTATGTTCTGAGTTTGAATCCCGACATGTTTCACATCGGTGATTGACTTAATCTGTTGCCCAGTATATCGCCATCACCTGATACAATGGGTACCGTCAGCGGAGTTCACTCTGTTGTATTCGGGAAAAGGTTTTTTGTTTTAGGATATCTCCCACTCTCCAGTCTTGGAGACCATGTAACCTGACGCTGGGTACTGCGCTCGTTCTTACGGTCATCGTAGCCATTCTGTTATTGTTTAGTTCCAGGACTAAATGAACCTATGATCTAAAGTATTCCAACGATGACCTTTCGCATTTTATGTGTATGGAGCGCTATATCATATGACTAGCAGTATCGCCCGGAGTTGCTCGGGTATGTAAGGGAAATAACTATATAAGCATTTTTAGAGAGTTATAGCCGAAAAATAGCAAAAAAAAATGCATTAAAAATTGAAAAAAAAATGATGGTAAATTTTTTTTAAATCGTTGACTCATCGTAGACATTTTTTAGAGAGTTACTTCCCTTATATAATAGCGAAAAAATGCATTAAAATGGAAAAAATTATGGTAAATTTTTTTTTAATCGTAGACTCATCGTAGACATTTTTTAGAGAGTTACTTCCCTTATATAACAGCGAAAAAATGCATTAAAATGGAAAAAATTATGGTAAATTTTTTTTTTAAATCGTTGACTCATCGTAGACATTTTTTAGAGAGTTACTTCCCTTATATAATAGCGAAAAAATGCATTAAAATGGAAAAAATTATGGTAAATTTTTTTTTAATCGTAGACTCATCGTAGACGCGCGCTAATACCCAGAAGGGCTCGATATGAATCACGACTATAAGATACCCGGTTTTGGTTAAACTGCACCGCAAAATGTGGGAGTAGTTAGGAATCTAAATCGTAGGAGACAGACACACAACTTCACTTTTATATATAAAGATATGCCCTGTACATTTATATCTTTGTTTGTCCTGTGTATCACATGTGATACACGGGACATGATTTCCTTGACGTCCATGCATCATATGTGATACGTATTCCCAAATTTTTTTCAACCACCAGAGTAACTTAGAACTTACGATAGGAAAACTTTACATTACTCAGAACATATGAAAACAAGGGCTAACTAAAAGTCTGAAAACAAGCTTAGGCATTTAGGAAAAAACTTACGAAAATGCTTTGGACAGGCAAAGGGTTAAATAAAACAGAAGATTTAACTGCTATTTCAAATGGTTCGAACAACCACATGAAAGGTTGGTTCCCTTGTTGGCTTTTGTTGATATTGTTACTATTGTTAATGTTAATAGGTTTTATTCTTTGGTACTTACCAGTAATGAATTCGCCCGTTCCATCTCCAGTAGAGCTAAATAAATGAATGAATGACTGACTGAATGCAATATATAAATAAATAAATAAATAAATAAACCAGCATTGTTATTAGATGTAAACGAGCGAGAATATTATAATAAAGGACACATTCACGTTATTTTCAGGATGATATCCTATTGAAATACATACAGGTTTGAGCACGAGTATATAACGTTATTTCTTATTTAACGGACCCCTTTAGACGCCTTCTATATTTGCTTTAAACAAGCTCTCTCTCTCTCTCTCTCTCTTACACACAACTTTATTTCTGTCAGAGCCAGCCAAGTTTTATGATATTCTTTTCTTTTTTGGGTTTTTTTTTTTTTTGGTCTCACTTATTGAATTGTGCCATAGTTGGTATCGTCTTGAAGGGTTTAGTTAAATCAATCATACATACATACTCCAGTACTTATTTTCGGCCTGGTCCGATATTATGAATAGTAAAGTTGTCTCTCGGCATTAATGGATGTAACTCGGCGCGCTATTTACTCTGGTACACACACACACACACGTTTTACAGCCAAACCTTTTAGCTGCTTCTTTGAAAACTATTCTAAAACGGGGATTCATTTTACACACACACACACCCATATATATATATATATATATATATATATATATATATATAATAGGAATGTGAACTGACGGTTACCAGAACAAACAAAAATTACGCTAATACAATTCAGTATTTCTATAATGAGGAATTTTATATGTATTGGTCGGGGTGGTTTTCTCATCTTGGTCATTGCTTTCCACTACGTTTCGGTTGTGTACGCTCCAGCCCTCTTCAGGTGTCTTGTGATTCACCTTAAAGCCATGCCTGGGATTGAACTTAGAACCTCTAGGCATTACATTAACAAGACACCTGAAGAAGGCTGGAACGTACACAGCTAAAAAACGTAGTGAAAAACAACAACCAATATAAGGATACCTATCCGACTAATAGAAAATAAGTAAGTTCTCATCAGACACCTCGATTAGCATTTCCAGTTTGAGACGTGTACAGGTTGACCCCCCCCCCCCTCATCAGTTGTCCATTGGAAATTACTATTAAAATTTTGTTTATTCTGTGACGACGGGTTTCTGTACGGTTTCCGTCTATCAAAATCCAGTCAGAAGTTTTGGGCAAATCCAAGGCTATGGTACAGGCGTCGCATATCATATCAATTATTGCTAGTAAATACGAGTGCGTACCTACACACTTTAAAGAGAGTAAAGCCAAATATAATGTCTGATGTATTTTAACTTCTGAAACGACTAAACTGTGTAGATCATGTTATATATTTTAATAGCGAAACAAGTCGGTGGATTTGGCTTTAATATGCATTGGAATTTGAATTTTATAATCTAAGAATTGTTCCGTACGAGTTGTTTTGATCTTTGCTAAATATGCCTTTTTTTCTCTGCGTCGTTTCACTGAAAATCCTTTTTTATTGTTACCTTATAGTTGTTTTACTTGTAATATTAAGTACATCGCATATTACCTTAGTTGGATTTGATCCAAATATTTCCACTAGATTTAAGAACTTATTGATTTTCCTATCTGTAAAGGAACCACACTTGCTGAAATTCTAAATTATTTTACAAGATTGCATCAAAGAATATTTCGCATGAGAAGAGCGTGGCTTTTTTGGCAAAGTGTACAAAATGTTCAAAGAAGTAAGAGAGAGAGAGAGAGTCAAGTTATTTTTACATGCTTTACTTTATTTCTAAAGAATATGGAATTTAGTTTGGTTGAAATGCTTGAGAAATTTGACGTAAAATATTCACGTAATTAGTTCTGGAAACTTGTTACCTACGTTCGGTTTACAAGGGGGGTATTTTTAAAAATAGACTTTTTAACCTAAGAAAAGGGGCAAGATATAATTATTTTCTCAGAAATAGTTAATGGTAAGTAGTACCTACCATAGAGTGGAAAGCAAGTCTCTCTCTCGGCACGCAAATCTGTGATTCGGTGTCGATTTGAGGCTGCGTATAATCTTCAGTTATGTTCCTAATATCTTTGGTGGAAGGCCTACACTTAGTTTCTTAACACTTGATCTTATATTGCACGCTTATCTAAGAAACAGTTGCATGTGACACCAGTCATTGCCCCACTGAGACAACCGAAAATTATACTATTTACTGGTAAGGCATTTTAAATAGAAATCACAGTCGAAAGTTTTGGGGTCTAGGACTATTTAGAATAAATAGCTACTATTATGGATCAGATAATTAAATTCTAAGAAGGAAAAACTAGAAAAAATGTTGAAATTGTTCAGTTTTCCACTCAAATTAGTTTGTCGTGTTGTCTGTACTTCCTGATCTCACTTTGAATGTGCGGGTATCTTTTTAGTGTACCACCGCACAACTGAAAATTCCTTCCTACTGCAGGTACAAAAGACTGAAATTTGGAGGAATGGTGTAGTCGATTACATCGACACCCACCCCAATAATTGACTGACTGGCATTTATTTAATCGACCCCGAAACGATAAAAGGCAAAGTCGACTTCGGTAGAATTTGAACTCAGAACGCAAAGTCGAAAGAAACGACACTAAGCATTTTGTCCGGCGTGCTAACGATTCTGCAGTTTGCAACCTTTCACAACACAGATAATGGTTTCAAATTTTGGCGCAAAGACAGCAATTTCGACTAAGTGTCGCGCATCGGCTGCGTCGGCGCCCGCAAAGACGCTCGACATGCACCGCACGCTTCGCACCAGATAATGAACCACCGTTCAGCGACGGCCCGATCCCTTCGCCATCGGATAAGCCGGATTAGGTCGACCCCAGTACTCAACTGGTACTTATTTATAAAGGCGGCGAGCTAGCAGAAGCGTTAGCACACCGGGCGAAATGCTTTGCGGTACTTCGTCTGCCGTTACGTTGTGAGTTCAAATTCCGCCGAGGTCCACTTTGCCTTTCATCCTCTCGGGGTCGATAAATTAAGTACCAGTTACGCACTGGGGTCAATGTAATCGACATAATACCTATGTCTGTCCTTGTTTGTCCCCTCTATGTTTAGCCCCTTGTGGGTAATAAAGAAATAGGTACTTATTTTATCGACCCCAAAAGGCAAAGTCGACCTCAGCGGAATCTTAACTCAGAAGGTAAAGACGGACGAAATACTTACTAAACATTTTGTCCGGCATGGCTTAACGATTCTTCTGCCTGCTAAGCGCCTTTTTTCACAACACAACCAATCGGTTTTGGTTTCCAGAAAGTAAAAGACTATATGCTTGGTAACTTCTGTAAAACACTTTTATTTCTTTGCTTTCTTTTTCAGCTTACACACAGACCTCTACATACATGCACATATCCATATGCATACATAAAACATAAGCGATTCGTGAAAGCAGAAGACCTGTATATTTATATGTGTGTGTGTGTGTGTGTGTGTTCGATGGTCATTTTCACTGTTCAGCTGCAAACAAATAAACATTTAAGAAATAAAATTTATACGGAACTTGCCGAACATATAGTTTTACTTTCTTGAGACCAAAACCGATTGATTGCCATAAGGCGATAATAAATACATGAGTTAGAATTTCTGTCCCGAGACACGAACCAGAAGAGAAATTATTGTATAAGGTTGTCCCAAAAGTTCGTAGAAAGTCTTGGAAAATAATGGTCTTTATTTTGAGGAATAATTTTTGTTGTTTTTGTTAAAACTTGGCGAGTAAAAATTCAATTTTCGCAAGTGTTTACGAACTTTTGGGACAACCTAATAATATTCACGCCTTGAGTTTTTATTTACGTTTATTTTATCGACATCTTCCTTCTTCAGCATTCTCCGAAATAATTGAAAACCGTAAAAGCCGTAAAGGAAACTCTAGAAAACATAACTTGACTTCCGAACGATTATGTGAAACATTTAGTCAGGTCATCCAAGCATCTGCGTCAATTCGTCATAAAACCTTAAACTACTTTTTTCAATATAGTTTATTTTATAAATAAAGTTTTTAATAGTCTAAATAGCGACCTACATGTATTTGCGGGTGGAAGAATGAAAAGTGTTCATATGTCACTTTTGGTACAGATCTAGCTGTTAGTTGATAATTTATCTAACTTGTTTCTTTACATCAAGAGTTGAAAGTGATGCCTTTGGTTCTATTAAATGTGGATGGAGCTAATAAATAAGAAGGCGGCGGTGGGTGAGTGAGTGAGTGAATGAATGAAATGAATGATTTGTAAGAATCTACACAGAACAGATGCTTACCTATGGATACCGACACACATTGACATGCATAAACATGACGGAGTAGGAAAGCTCTTATTCGTCTCCTTTACTTCATAGCTTTTACTTGAATTCTTAAAGATGTTTTTTGTACATATATATGTTGATGGTTCCTAAGTATGTAGCTTTCCCTCTCCTTACTATTTCCTTTTTTTTCCTTTTCGTTGCTTAATTTGCTGTAGGCTTTTAGAGGGAACTTAAACACGCAGCTGTCATCATCAGCAATTATTTGTTACCGTCAACTTTGTATGTTTTACTAAGTCTCTTGAAATGTCGTGTGCGTGTGTGTATGTATATGGTGTGTGAGTGTATTTAGAAGGTTGATTGTTATGGCCTTCCAGAGCGACCGGCTGTAATAATCAAGTATTTAAAAAAATATTTTACTACTCTAAAGTTTTAAAAGTGTGCTTCTTTTTCGGAGTGGCTGTGTGGTAAGTAACTTGCTAACCAACCACATGGTTCCGGGTTCAGTCCCACTGCGTGGCATCTTGGGCAAGTGTCTTCTGCTATAGCCCCGGGCCGACCAATGCCTTGTGAGTGGATTTGGTAGACGGAAACTGAAAGAAGCCTGTCGTATATATGTATGTATATATATATGTATGTGTGTGTTTGTGTGTCTGTGTTTCTCCCCCTAGCATTGCTTGACCACCGATGCTGGTGTGTTTACGTCCCCGTCACTTAGCGGTTCGGCAAAAGAGACCGATAGGATAAGTACTGGGCTTACAAAGAATAAGTCCCGGGTCGATTTGCTCGACTGAAGGCGTTGCTCCAGCATGGCCGCAGTCAAATGACTGAAACAAGTAAAATAGTATTAAATATAAAATACAAAATGGGACAAGAACGCAAAACATCCGGACAGCTAGGTGATACAAAAAGGGACAACAAAACATCCAGATAGACGATACAAAAAAACAAGGACGGGTCATTCGAAGCTTTCTATCCTCAGTCAAGAACCGGATTATCCTCGCAATGTCGGCTATATACACACACACGTCTGTGTGGTTAAGAAGTTCGCTTCGCAAGCACATGATTTCAGTTTTTTTGTACTATGCAATATTTTGGGTGTCTTCAACTATAATTCCGACCTACAAATGCCTTGTGAGTACATTTGATTCACAGAAGTTGTGTGAACCGTCGTGTACTTGTACGTATATTTTTGTGTTTGTTCGTCCACCGCTTGACAAGCGGGGTTGGTTTGTTTACATCCTCGTAAAGTAGCGTTTCAGCGAAGGGATGGAATAAATACCAGACTTTGGATCGATTTTTTTTTTCAAGATAGCGCCCCAGTATGACTGCAGTCCAGTGACTAAAACAGGCATAGCTACGTGGTTTCGAGATCAATCTCACTGCACGGTACCTAGGGCGGGTGGCTTTTACTATAACCCCTGTCTGGAGCAGGAAAAATGCAATTTTAGAATGTCTATGCAATTAGGAATGACCTAGAGTCAAATAATAACGCTAACACATGAAAAGTTTAAAGATGTTTTGAACCTAGAAGCTCATTAAGTCGGAGCTCATACCAGTTTCCGTGGTGTTAAAGGGATTGAGAATACAAGACCCCCCCCCCACACACACACACACCTCCTTCTGAGTAGGATGCCAGTCCGTCGCAAAGTTACTTCTTGACTCAGCTGTCGCTGGTATTAACGTATCATGAAATTAAGTGCCCTACTTAGTAGGCGTATACCTATTTCTTTATTACCCACAAGGGGCTAAACATAGAGGGGACAAACAAGGACAAACAAACGGATTATGTCGATTACATCGACTCCAGTGCGTAACTGGTACTTAATTTATCGACTCCGAAAGGATGAATGGCAAAGTCGACCTCGGCGGAATTTGAACTCAGAACGCAGCGGCGGACGAAATACCTATTTCTTTATTACCCACAAGGGGCTAAACACAGAGGGGACAAACAAGGACAAACAAACGGATTATGTCGATTACATCGACTCCAGTGCGTAACTGGTACTTAATTTATCGACCCCGAAAGGATGAAAGGCAAAGTCGGCCTCGGCGGAATTTGAACTCAGAACGCAGCGGCGGACGAAATACCACAAAGCATTTCGCCCGGCGTGCTAACGCTTCTGCCAGTTCGCTGCCTTTTAGTAGGCGTATACCATTCCGCTCGGAATCGAACCTATGACGGTAGTTAGTCTAATACCCTAATCACTAAGCAGGAATAAAGAGGCACGAAAAGCCAAAATAGCTCTGGTAATTATGAGTTTACCATTTTAGATACCCCAGCGTCAAAATTCTTTAATGTCTGTGCTGTGTTGCTATTTTAATAGAATTTCATTATAGTATCTGTGTGTTATTGTGATTCTTTTTGAAATATTTCAAAATCGTCAAAATCTGGAACCTATCAACACGTTACCAGTTACAGTTTATTAATACTCACTCTCTGTCTCTCACGTTATTTTTTCGCAATTATAACTGACCTCTGCTGAATATGTTATAGTTAACTTTAATGGCACATGTTCGCGCTCTAGAGAGTTCTTTTGTCTTTTATCTATTTTATTCATATTTATTTGCAAATTCTTTTCTAAAACAATTGACTTTACAGAGAGAGAGGTGGGTAAACATTTTTCTCGAAAGTTTTAAAGATGTCACGTATTGGTGTCGACATTTTGCTATGCTATGCTGTGCGCTTTGCAAAGCGAGATACATGTGTGTATAAATTACTGCCATCTCCTTTTAGTTTGTCTTCTAATTTGTCCTCCCGTCCATCTCTTCCCTCTTTCGATCTCACTTCATTTGATCGTTTGTCGTTATTTCGTCTGTCTAACATCCTAATAAATTAACATAGATTATCCTTTTTTTTGTTTTATTATTCATTCTACGCCATCTACATACTCATCGTATGTCGTTATCCATCTTCATCTTTCTTGCAATTATTTACTCGATCAGTTTTCTTTTTTTTTTTATACTTTCCGCATATCATCCTTTTATCCTTTTTTTTTTTTGTTTACTCTTCCTTTCGGCTGTTGACATCTATTCTTTTTCTATATTTTTTTAATTTGTATGTTTTTACACAACATTTCTCTCCTTTTAAACTATCGTCTGCTTTTTCTCTTTGTCATTTTCTCTCTACACCGGAAGACATATGACTTAGATGACAGCCGAAGTTTTAAAAGTGTGAAGAGAGTCGTCGTATGTTAAATTCAATTTACTGAAAGGCACTAACATTTCGGATTTTGTGGAAATAAGATAGTTAATTATAAATTCAAGTAGCGTTTATATGATAAAACATTATGTAATATATTCTGTAGCTTTCTCGTATTGACGGAGCTTTTATTTAGCTATATAACTTAAGTTTGTTTTAACTAAGGAAAATATTTCGATAACGTTAAAGAAAGTGACAGTGTTACATTATATTATAACTAGTGAATGTCTGTTCGATTATCAACTAGCTCATTTGTATACGAGTTGGCGAGAGTCACAAATGGACAAGGCGAGAAGATGTAGTGGAAAATGTGTCGAGTGCAACTTGTGGTGTTTATGAGCAAATACATTTAAAACCAACGAGCGAGGCACTACGTGGTTACTTGTTAGAAATATCTGTAGAATTCCCTCAAATCACACACAGTCTTTAAAATGGAAAGATATTAGATGTCTTAATGTAAAACATACATGATAGTCATGACTGGAATGCTTTTGACCTGGGACTAAACAGTAACGATCAAAATCGATACAGCCACTCGTCATTTTCCTCTGGATTTTCACCATTCCAGTGCAAATGATTAATTAAGAATAAAAATGATTTCATTTAGGTGAGAATCTACAAATTAGCAAAATTTAAATGTCATGAAATAAATGATGCTGCAAACATTACGAAACATTATCAGCTCCAATCAAATATAATTACTAGAATTTAAGGTTTGCATTGACAAAACCAGAAATGTTTGCTGTTTCTATTTACTGAACGCAAACGACATTTATTTTTATTTTTTTATAAATAATGTGACAGCTTACGAACTAATTTATCATTATTATAGCTTTTCTTTTCTCCCTATCTTTTTTTTTTCCTCTTTTTTTTTCTCGTGATATTGAGAGAAAAATCCTATTTAATAGCAAGTTCAATTAATGAAGTCGAATGAACTGCTAAACGGGGAAACTTGATTCTTGCATATCAAAAGTATTACAATCTAATTTTCAAACGTTTGTCTGTTAATATTAATCGATTTACATTATTACAACAATAGATAACTAAATAAAAATCAAGTCTTAAAATAACGAGCGTTTTTTTAAAGCCATAAATATGAAAACAGTATAATTTTTAATCTACCTCTTACTTCAGATAACCTTCAACTCGAAATCTAAATTATCGAATAACCAGCACGATTTTCGGATTACAAATTCTCTTTCAATATGGCTTTAGTGCTCTTTAAAGATAAACGATCTTGAGTGGGGGCAAAAAAAAAAAAAAAATGTCGTGTCAAAGATATTGAATTTGTTCATTCAGTATTCAAGTTTCGCAAACCGATTATTTATATTTAAAATTGCTGTTTTATCGTTTTCTAATCCCGACTAATTGCTCTTATATTTCTCGAATAAATCCTGGAGTGTAGTACGGGTTTGAAGGTACCGTATGTTTTTTTGGTTTTTTTTCCTTTGTCGACCGGAATCAGTTTCACTGAGTAAGATATGTAATTTCAGATAAATATGGGTCGCATTTGTGAGCACGAGAGTTAAAAGCCTCTCTTGGGAACCCAAATCCTCAGCTTCAATTTGATTTACTGCCATTGTAGTTGTTTAACTTCAGTTATATTGCTTATACATTTAAGAAAAAAAATACGAGTTTTTCACAGTACTATTTTCTCTTCGTATTTTGTAAAATTTCGATCCATATTGATCTCTGTTGGAGATCAATATGGAACGAATAGCGTAGTTTTTACTGCGGACAGACATCTCATTAGATACAGCAGTTGGTGCTACTTTAGCGTGCGTTCTAACGCAGTATCCATAGACTATGCAGTGAAATGACCTGATCTTGTGAATGAAGTTTGGTAAACGAAAACGGAACTTATAGAAAGATGGGTTGCACCAGCAAATTCAAATATCAAATCCCCGGAACATTGTGTCACGCTGGTTCTGCTTGAGAATTACGTTATGGATACACAAGAGCAAGTTCAATATGTGTACGTGCATCCAAATACATACACATATGTACGAACGTGAATATGCCAACGACTTTAGAAGCTGTTGGGTTTTTTTATTGGGCTTTATTTTCTGTTCCTTTTGCGACGCAAACCGCAAAGAGTAAATATGAAATTATATATTTAAGGTAAGGGAAACAGCTGAAACTATTGTAAGAAAACAATCTGGGGTTTCTAAAACTGGATACTCATCGTCGAGACTGACGGAGATGCAGTTACCTCTAGGTGACAGAAGAATGAAAAAAGACTTTATGTGAGCAATATGTTCTCCTACCAAAGTGTATTTATTTGGTTGGTGTCGTTGATAGACCTTAGATACAAACTGGCACGTTTATTCAACCTGAGCCTACAAATACTACAGCGTTACTTATAGCATACTGGGGCGATGGAATGGCAAAATCGTTGGATGGAAGCACTCCGTCGGTTACGACGACGAGGGTTCCGGTTGATCCGAATCAACGGAACAGCCTGCTCGTGAAATTAACGTGTAAGTGGCTGAGCACTCCACAGACACGTGTACCCTTAACGTAGTTCTCGGGGATATTCAGCGTGACACAGAGAGTGACGAGGCCGGCCCTTTGAAATACAGGTACAACAGAAACAGGAAGTAAGAGTGAGAGAAAGTTGTGGTGAAAGAGTACAGCAGGGATCACCACCATCCCCTGCCGGAGCCTCGTGGAGCTTTTTTATGTGTTTTCGCTCAATAAACACTCACAACGCCCGGTCTGGGAATCGAAACCGCGATCCTATGACCGCGAGTCCGCTGCCCTAACCACTAGGCCATTGCGCCTCCAAAATCGTTAGATAAAATAATTTCTAAGGTATTTGTTCTGGTTCATTGTTCTAAATTCAAGTCCTGCCGAGTTTAACTTTGCCTTTCGTCCTTTCAGGGTCGATAAAATAAAGTACCAATTGAATACTGGTGTCGATGCGAACTTTATTCCTAAATCAGTAACCATTATTTAAGGCATACTAGAGTGGTAGATTGTGGGATCGTTAGAGCATTGGACAAAATGATTGCCTTACAATATTTATCTTGGATCAATGTTCTGAGTTCAAATCTCGCCGAAGTGAACTGTGTCAGTCATCCCTCTGAGTTCGATAAAATATGCTACTAGCCAAGAACTGTTCCTGTGCATGTGTTAGAAACAAAATTTATGGCATATTTCTGTATAAAAGAAAATGTATTTACTTTTATAAAACTCTAAATCAACGTTCTCAATTGCAGCTCCCAGGGCTGCATGCGACATCCAATTATAATTTCAGCGACCCTCTAAGCTCTTCCCTTTGTAAATATAACTTTTTCTTTAATTGACTTGTGTTTTACTTTGGTTTGGTTACAACACTATAAAAAGAAAATTCAGGCTTTGGATCTGGCCCGCATATTAAAAAGGTTGAAAACCACTGATCGGAACTGTCTGTAATACTATGATATAGTGGAAAGCGGTGAGCTGGCAGAAACGTTAGCACGCCGGGCGAAATGAGTTCAAATTCCGCCGAGGTCGACTTTGCCTTTCATCCTTTCGGGGTCGATAAATTAAGTACCAGTTACGCACTGGGGTCGATGTAATCGACTTAATCCGTTTGTCTGTCCTGTCTGTGTTTAGCCCCTTGTGGGTAATAAAGAAACAGATATTTCATCCGTCCTTACGTTCTGAGTTCAAATTCCGCCGAGGTCGACTTTGTCATCCTTTCGGGGTCGATGTAATCGACTATCCCTCTCCCCCGAAATATCTAGCCCTGTGCTAAAATTTGAAATCATTCTCATATTACCCAGTAAGGAGTTTAAAAAAAAAATTTTTTAACTTTCAGATCACTAGTTTCTTCTCATTTCTCACTTAAAGCGTTTAAGTGTATCTGATTTAGAAACCCCAGATTGTTTTCTTACAATAGTTTCAGCTGTTTCCCTTACCTTAACAAATATATATTTTCATATTTACTCTTTGCGGTTTGCGTCGTAAAAGGAACAGAAAATAAAGCCCAATAAAAAAAAAACCAACAGTTTCTAAAGTCGTAGGCATATTCACGTTCGTACATATGTGTATATATTTGGATGCACGTACACATATTTAACGTCTTAACTCCGCGAACAGTTTAGCTAATCTGCTAAACAAATATCTTGAAAAATAAAGATTCATGAATGATATATGTACGTAGCTTTTACCAAACATATTCTTCTCATCCGCCAACCCTCTACTTGTCCGCCTTGCCTCCTCAAACAAAGAAAATAAAAATATAACAAAGTCCTCTCGTACCCTCATTCAACAACCACTCATATTAAACGCACCCGTATTACAAATGTGCGCCAACAAATAGTCGCTCTATTACCTTTTCTTCCTCTTTATATCTTCTATTATTTCTTTCTTTCTTTCTTAAACTGTCTATACATTTTTATCATTCTATATCTTATTCATAACTTACTATTTTCACTCAAGGCACATTTCCTTCTTGCTCGAATGAAAAACAGTTGCTATCCCAGTGTAGAAGCAGATACCCTACCCCAAAACTTTTTTCCTTTGCTTTATTTTTATTATTTTTTTTCTGTCTTATTCTCTTTTTGCACGCTTCTTCAGCTACGAATATGCAGTTCCACTGACTCGCTCTTTGCAACTACCATTACCATATTACAATCCTCTCACTTTCCGATATATATATGTATATATATATAACATAAGGGGGATCAGCCATCTGAATGTGGCTAGGGACAGGGCAGGGTGGTGGGGGTGTTACTGATGCATTTAGCCTCAGGCGATCATCGACGTCACCAGAAGGGCCGACACCATCTCGGTGTCCTTGCCAGCATATATATATATATATAAGGGTAAAGACCCCCTTCGGTCATGAATGACCATGGGTTTGCACCTAGAAAGTTACCCTCCTAGACACAAGTCCGGGCAAGGTTGTTTTTTTTTATGGAAGGCCAGCAGTCGCCCATGCATACCAGCCTCCCCTCTCCACGCCACCAGTGTTATCCAAGGGAAAGACAAAGGGCTCGATACAGCTTGGCACCTGTGACGTCGCAACTCATTTCTACAGCTGAGTGAACTGGAGCAACGTGAAATAAAGTGCCTTGCTCGAGAACACAACACGCAGCCCGGTCCGGGATTCGAGCTCACAACCTCACGATATATATATATATAATCTTTCACACGTACATTGTGTCCGTCTGTCTCTATATTTTTTTCCTCTTTCACATGCTTATACGTGTGCATGTGTTTCATAAACGCAGTATGTATGGCTCAAAGGTTAAGAAGTTTGCTTCGTAACTACAAAAATCTTTATTATAGGCATATAACCTGAATTGCTTCGTAACTACAAGGCATCTGGTTTTCGATCCTACTGTAAGTATTCTTGGGTGAAAATGTCCTTTTCTATATTATAGGCATATAACCTGAATTGCTTCGTAACTACAAGGCATCTGGTTTTCGATCCTACTGTAAGTATTCTTGGGTGAAAATGTCCTTTTCTATATACCCTCGGGTCGATCCATTTGACTCTCCCAATAATCAATCAACTGATATACGTCTGAATAAAAGACTACAGCAGAACGAAATGATTTTTTTTTTAACTGCAAGTGAGTAATAATGCAGTAGTTGATTGGTGCAGTTTCCTGAAAGATGTGGGCAACACTTGGAGACTCATTCATAGCAACCCAATGAATTGGATGATGCAGGATGTCCCGTTAGTCTGGAAGTAGACGAACCCAGATATATACATTAAGGCGGCGAGCTGGCAGAAACGTTAGCACGCTCGGCGAAATGCTTAGCGATATTTCGTCTGCCGTTACGTTCTGAGTTCAAATTCCGCCGAGGTCAACTTTGCCTTTCATCGTTTCCGGGTCGATAAATTAAGTACCAGTTACGCACTGGGGTCGATGTAATCGACTTAATCCCTTTGTCTGTCCTTGTTTGTCCCCTCTGTGTTTAGCCCCCTGTGGGTAGTAAAGAAATATATACATTGGGAATATCATCGAAAAGAGTGGCACGAAGGGCAGTGAGTACTCGGTGCACAAGAACGGTGTACAGGTAAACGCTGTCCGATTGAGGTCTTCGATCGCATTCGCGAAACGCGTTGGTTCAAGCATTGGGTATTCCCAGATACCTGCTTGATATCCCGTGGGTGGGCTTCCTGTATGGGTTTAGGCAACTTCTGTTTTATCTGTTACTTGCTTCTGTCATTAGGCTGCTGCCATGCTGGAGTACCGCCTTGAAAAAGTTTTAGTCGAATGACTCGACCCCAGTATGTACTTTGAAGGCCTGGTATTTATTCTATCGGTTCTATTGCTGAATCGCTCAGTTACAGGAACGTAAACACACCAACACTGGTTGTCAATTGGTGGCGGAACACACAAGCACGCGTGCGCGCTTATATACGACGGGTTTCTTTTAGTTTCCGTTTGCCAAATCCACTCACAAAGCTTTGGTAAGCCTTGGGCTATAGTAGAAGACATTTGCCTAAGGTGCTACGCAGAGGGACTTAAACCCGGAATCATGCGGTTAGAAAGCAAACTTCTTAGATCCAAACGATTACAGCATCCATACACAGACTACAGAGGGCCCATGAGAGGTAATTGGGCGACAACGAAGGACTACTGACGCTTCATTTACATAATTCCTTCATGAGTATAAGTCGGAAGCAAATTTAGAGAACGTCAAAAACTATTCACGAACCTCATTTCATGCATCAATGACTCTCATGTTTTCTTGTAATTGTTATTGTTTTCTTATGCAAAATATCTGTACGGTTTACATGTTATATAAAATATATGTACCAGGGCTTCCATACATTGGTTTTGTCATATTGTTTACATAAAGTTATGAGATGTCATCCTCGTCAGTGGAGGCGCAATGGCCCAGTGGTTAGGGCAGCGGACTCGCGGTCGTAGGATCGCGGTTTCGATTCCCAGACCGAGCGTTGTGAGTGTTTATTGAGCGAAAACACCTAAAGCTCCACGAGGCTCCGGCAGGGATGGTGGTGATCCCCGCTGTACTCTTTCACCACAACTTTCTCTCACTCTTACTTCCTGTTTCTGTTGTACCTGTATTTCAAAGGGCCGGCCTTGTCACTCTCTGTATCACGCTGAATATCCCCGAGAACTACGTTAAGGGTACACGTGTCTGTGGAGTGCTCAGCCACTTGCACGTTAATTTCACGAGCAGGCTGTTCCGTTGATCGGATCAACTGGAACCCTCGTCGTCGTAACCGACGGAGTGCTTCCATCCATCCATCCTCGTCATTTCCGATCAATTTTTCTTTTTAAGGATACTAGTCGGCATGTTAACCTACTTTGTGTGTGGGATGCTCAGCTATATATGCGTCAATGCAGGAGTTGGTTATTCAGTTGGTCGAAATACTGAATTCTCGTCGTCGAACGATCACCCGCGCGCATACACACAAAATGTTTGTATGTGTGTGTTCCCGTTTACACATACACACGATGATACACGTTTCCATCCATCCGTCCGTCCGTCCAGGCGAGTCTTGTCTAGCGAATTTTTCAGAAAAAAGATGGGTGAATGTAGCAAGGATGGCACGTATGAATAACGAAGCCACCTTGAGTATGATCCTATGAACCCGGAAAAATTTAAAACAGAGAGTTACTTACTTGCAAATAAATGTGTTAACTTGTGACATTATTGACCGAGGTTACCGTGGTCTTTTCCGTAGGCTTTTCTTTCCACGGATAAACCTCATCTATTTCCCCCTTTACACTTTATATCATAACATTTCTGTGATACACGATCCCTATTGATCGATATTTTTTCTTTTTGCTTTCCTCTTTCTATTTCCTTTTTCTTTTTTACGATCCCTTTTGATCGAAAACCTACCCCCTTTTTTTCTCCCCCAAAAGAAAAGCTCTACCTTGTAATTTGTTCCGTCTGTGTGCAGCCCTGTGTGGCTAATAAAGAACCATATCTATCTCTCCCTCCATCTATCTATCTATCCGTCTACCTATCTATCTATCTATCTCTGTCTATCCATCCATCTATATCCATCCAACCATCTATCTATCTCTATGTATCTCTCTCTCCATCCATCCATCCATCCGCTGTGCCACCCTCTCTCAACACCTTCATTATCTTTATTTTACTGCAATATAACGAAAGAAACGAAACGCAACGCTCTATTCAACTAGGGGCTCCTTTACACTCGAGTTTGTTTCGATCACAACTCGTTACTTCTATGCTGAAAGGTAGATTAGAAAGAAAAAGAACAGAACAGTAAATAAAGGTACGTAAAACGAAGTTTGTTCAAATCAGACATATTCAATGCACTTTTAAAACAACGCTAAGGTATAGTTTTATAGTAAATAGGATAGCCTAGGTGCTAAGATTTTTTTTTCTTTCCCTTTCTTTTTTTCCTACGTCTTCTCAGAGGCGGGATGGCAAACGATTTGTGATGTAAGGAATAGCGACCTAATTTTAGGAGCGAAGCTATCAAATTTCAAATGTAAATGAGCTGGTTCAGACCCTTCTTGCTATTGTTGAATTATTATTATTATTATTATTATTATTATTATTATTATTATTATTTCTTTTTTCCGTCTCGCTATTCTAATTGCTGTCTATTGTCGGTTATTGAAGTAATAATTAACAGGCGTTGTATTAATTAAAAATACATATAATGGCGGTGCCCCAGCATGGCCACAGCTCATGAGCTGAAACTGGAAAAATCAAAAATCAAAAAAATACTCTTTTACTCTTTTACTTGTTTTGACTGCGGCCAAGCTGGAGCACCGCCTTTAATCGAGCAACTCGACCCCGGGACTTATTCTTTTGTAAGCCCAGTACTTATTCTATCGGTCTCTTTTGCCGAACCGCTAAGTAACGGGGACATAAACACACCAGCATCGGTTGTCAAGCAATGCTAGGAGGACAAACACAGACACACAAACACACACAAACACACACACTCGCACATTTATATATACATATATACGACAGGCTTCTTTCAGTTTCTGTCTACCAAATCCCCAATTTGTAAGGTAGAATAAAATGGCCTACAAGCCCCTGTGGGTTGAGAAAGAGGGTTCCAGCATTTCTTTTGGGGTGAGGCTTCAACTATTTACGGGCCCTTCTTTAACTCACCGGACATTAAATCAATAAGATTTTGTATGTATGTATATATGTATGTATGTACGTATGTATGTACGTATGTACGTATGTACGTATGTACGTACGTATGTGTGTGTGTGTGTGTGTGTGTGTGTGTGTATGTATGTATGTATGTATGTGTGTATGTGTGTATGTATGTATGTGTGTATGTGTGTATGTATGTATGTATGTATGTATGTATGTATGTATGTACGTACGTACGTACGTACGTACGTACGTACGTACATATTGTTAATCCAAACATGAACAAAGAGACAACGCGAGGACGTGGAACAAGTATAGTGTTATTGGACGCTCAGGAAAGGAAAGAAAGGAGGATTTAACGTTTCGAGCGGAGCTCTTCGTCAGAAATAGAAAAAAAGGCAACGCCCAAGGAAGGGAAGACGGAGAAAGAAATACGCCAACGATACACACGCGGTCACATATTGAAAATATGTATGTATGTATAAAGACAGGCTTTTCTATCTACCAAATACAGTCACGTGACATTCGGAAATGGTTTCAAATTTAAGCACAAGTCCAGCAAACTTAGAAGGGGAGGTTAAGTTGATTATGTCGATATCGGTACTCGACTGGTATTTATTCGTATTTTATCGACCACAAAAGGCTGAAAAGCCAACGTCAACCTCAACGGTATTTGAACTCAGAATGTAATGAATGAATTAGAAGATATTACCTCACAACATTTTTTTTCGACACATAACTATCTTGTCAGCTCACCTCCCTCATATTAAGTAATGACATACTATCCAATATTTCAGTTTACTTTTAAGACAGTAGGGTGTAATTTAAGGAAGACTTAGCTGCTATTTCTAGCAAGTCGAACAACCATGTTAAGCGCTCCCAATATATTTTGTATATAGTCACCGATAACTCAAAAGAAATTGCTTTGTTGTATAAAAGAATTGTATTTACAATGTATTTCGTTTTCCGTGTAACTTATTTCATTTCTTTTCTTTTGAAAATTGCTGTGTCACGTACTTCATATTTAATAACTTGAGAAATAGCATAACAATTTTTTTCAAGAAGCCACACACCAATTAAAAAAAAAAAAAAAAACCTAGACTCCGTTTGTTTCTGTGATACTAGAGTGAAGAATGGATGAAACAACGAGCCGACAACAAAACCTTCAACGGCGATCACAAAAAATTTTTAGCTAATTCTCCCTCACAACGTACACCACTGTTTGTACAGAAGTTGGAGCATCACGTTACATATAGACCTAGATATCACTAAAAAGACGACATGACTTCGACCGGAACGTTTAGGTCAGACATACGAGGCTTCACTAACGCGACAAAACAAAAGCACCAAATTTGGGTGTGCACGAGTATGATGCAGTCAGTGCTCAATACTTTTGAAATTATTTAATCAGCTATACTTCCTTATTTATGTGTCATTCTTTACCGAACCGCTAAGATTTACAAGCACGTAAGCAAACTAACAACGGTTGTAAGGCGTCTGGCGTTGAAACACAGTCACCGGTTTCTGCAGTGTCTGTCTACTAAGTTCACTCACAAGGTATTGACCAGTATAAGTTTATTGTAGGAGACGCTTGCCAAAGGTGTCGCAAGTTGGGACTGAACCTGAAATCCCCTAGTTGCGAAGCCGACACCTTAGTCACATAACCAAGCTTACGCCTACGTTGCTAAATTCTTTCAAGCAATACTTTTCATACACAGTGTGGAAGCACTCCATCGGTTACGACGATGAGGGTTCCGGTTGATTCGAATCAACGGAACAGCCTGCTCGCGAAATTAACGTGTAAGTGGCTGAGCACTCCACAGACTCGTGCACCCTTAACGTAGTTCTCGGGGATATTCAGCGTGACACAAAGAGTGACAAGGCCGGCCCTTTGAAATACAGGTATAACAGAAACAGGAAGTAAGAGTGAGAGAAAGTTGGGGTGAAAGAGTACAGCAGGGATCACCACCATCCCCTGCCGGAGCGTCGTGGAGCTTTAGGTGTTTTCGCTCAATAAACACTCACAACGCCCGGTCTGGGAATCGAAACCGCGATCCTATGACCGCGAGTCCGCTGCCCTAACCACTGGGCCATTGCGCCCCCACTTTCATACACTATCACGGTACGAAAAGTGCTGGAAGTTCCTAGTTTTAAGGGTATCACAAAAGGCCCGGTTGGAGACCCAACCTTCTGAGTTCTTTTACAGGGCTCAGAAAAATTAAAGGACTCCTGCAATAAGTCTGAATTTGAGAGCGGAATGTATCGAATAAAATCATAATTAACTGATACTCCTGTATTTTCTTTTGCCCAAAGCCAGATATTTTTTGGCACCCTTTCGTATAATCGTGTTGTAATTCGTTTTTAAAAAAGTTCATCAATATGGTGTCTTTTTGTCATCCCGAAGCTCTTTTAGAATATTCTTGCACCAAAATTCAACTCGGGGAAATTAATTCAAACCCGAAATTGGCTAGTTATCAACTCAATCACCTAGTTATGTCTTTCTAAGACTAAACCGTGGAGGCGCAATGGCCCAGTGGTTAGGGCAGCGAACTCGCGGTCGTAGGATCGCGGTTTCGATTCCCAGACCGGGCATTGTGAGTGTTTATTGAGCGAAAACACCTAAAGCTTCACGAGGCTCCTGCAGGGGGTGGTAGTGATCCCTGCTGTACTCTTTCACCACAACTTTCTCTCACTCTTTCTTCCTGTTTCTGTTGTACCTGTATTTCAAGGGGCCGGCCTTGTCACTCTCTGTGTCACGCTGAATCTCCTCGAGAACTACGTTAAGGGTACACGTGTCTGTGGAGTGCTCAGCCACTTGCACGTTAATTCCACGAGCAGGCTGTTCCGTTGATCGTATCAGCTGGGACCCTCATCGTCGTAACCGACGGAGTGCTCCTATATACTAAGACTAAACAGCAACGGCGAAGATATCAACAATAATTCACCAACATCTTTCCAATACATTTGCAATTGGATGGCTTTGGGCCGAAATTTGAAACCAGTATATTGCAAGTGTCCTGCGATGGACTGGCTTCCCGTCCAGCTGGGTGGGGAACACATACGCCACAGAAACCGGGAAACCGGGTCCATGAGCCTGGCTAGGCTTGAAAAGGGCGACGTTTATCGTTTTATATTGCAATTGTTCAGGCGGCAAGTTGGCAGAATCGTTAGCACGCCAGACAAGATGCTAAGCGGTATTTCGTCCGTCTTTATGTTCTGAGTTCAAATTCCACTGAGGTCGACTTTGTCTTTCATCCTTTCGAGGTCGATAAATTAAGTACCAGTTACGCACTGGGGTCGATGTAATCGACTTAATACCTATGTCTGTCCTTGTTTGTCCCCTCTGTGTTTAGCCCATTGTGGGTAATAAAGAAATAGGTATTTCGTCCGTCTTAATGTTCTGAGTTCAAATTCCACTGGGGTCGACTTTGTCTTTCATCCTTTCGTGGTTGATGAAATAAGGACCAGTTGAGCAATGGGGTTGGTGAAATCGACTCGTACCCGCCCCCAAAATTGCTGACCTGGTGCCAAAATTTGAAACCGGTATTAAAATACAAAAATAATATAAAATCATGTAAAAAATAATAAAACTCCGAGAAAGAACCCTTTCTCTCTCTCTCTCTCTCTCTCTCTCTCTGTTCCTCCTTCTCTCCGTGGTTCTCTGTTTTTACTTCTTTACACCCGATCACAGATGTTTGTCTGGTTTAGAGTTTCGAAATCTACCTGCATGTAAAATAATCCGAGTAGATTTTACTCTTGTACCTACCTTCAACCTTGTAAACTGTTATAAAAACAAAAACAACAACAACACCAGCAAAGGCAGCAGCAGCAGTAGCAGCAGCAGCAGCAGCAGCAACAAGAGCATCAACAACAAACAACGTTCGAAAGATGGGTAATAGATCATCTCAGTGAAATAGAAAAATTAGCGGAGAGGCTGTGATGATGCTGATGGAAGTAATGATATTCTTCTGGTGAAAGGAGGTAGCAAAAGGGGCTGATGATGTTAGCACCGGCAGACACAGATGGACAGACGTACGGATCCAGCGAAGTGCGTAATTCAAATTAATTTTCGTCAGACGGTATATATGGGAGCGCGTAAACATCTGCACCTATGGAGGGATGTGTGTATATGGATATGCGTTTCTGTATGGATGCGTGTGCGAGTATGGATGGATATATGTGATGCATGAGGCTGTGTTTTATATATGGCTGTGAGCCTATGAATATACGGAAGTGTGCGTGAGCGCGTATATATATATATATATATATATATATTGGATTAAAATATATATATATATATACATGTAATGTACATACATACATAGATACACACACACGTGTGTGCATGTTCGGATGGATATTTGTACATGCGTGTGGATAATGCGTTTGTATATATGATTGTAAGCGTATGGCGGTATGGATTATGTGCGTGCGCGTACATGGTTGCGTGTGCGTGGATGGATAGATGTATGTGTGTGCATATGGTTATGAGTGTGTATCTATATGGGTATGTGCGTATGTGTATATGTATATATGAAGCTATGTGTGTGTTTGGATAAGCATGCATGCGCGTGTATATGTGAATGTGTGCGGATGCGTTTATGTATGTGTCTGCATGTAGCTGTTGTAGAATTTGGTAACGTGCCAGCTGCAGGAGAGAAATCTTAAGAATTAAGGTATTCTTATGTGCTTCTGCTCCGGAGATTTAAAAAGCCATAACACAGCAAATTGTTTATAATTCTGCTGTCAGACATTTCGTGGTTGATGGAAGACAAAACGTATGTAGATGCATACATCATTGTGTGAACGTATGAAGGAATGGCGGTGGTTGTGGTGGGGTCTTCCGACCTAAAACCACGACAATTGTAAGCTGGGTGTGTGTGTGTGTGTGTGTGTGTGCGCATCTATCTATCTATCTATCTATCTCCTGGAAAGTTTAAAACAGAGGGTTTCCTACTTGCAAACAAATGTGGTAATATGTAACAATATTGACCGAGGTTACCGTGGTCTTTTCCGTAGGCTTTTCTTCTCACGGATAAACCTTATCTGCTTCCCCCTTTACACTTTACATCATGACACTGTGATACACGAACCCTATTGAAGTTTTTTTTTCTTTTGTTTCTTTCTCTTTTTTTTCTTCTTTCCCTTTTACGATCCCTTTTGATCGAGAACCGACCCCACTTTTTTCCCCCCAAAAAAGAAAAGCTCTACTTTGTAATCTGTCCCGTCTGTGCGCAGCCCTGTGTGGCTAATAAAGAAACATATCTATCTGTCTGTTTGTCTGTCTGTCTGTCTTCTACTATAGCAGAGAGTCGACTGAAGCCTTGTGGGTGGATTTGGTTGACTGAAATTGAAAGAATCCCGTCGTATATATATATATATATATATATATATATATGTGTGTGTTTGTGTCTGTGTTTGTTCCCCCACCATCGCTTGACAACCGTTGGTGGTGTGTTTACGTCCCCGTAACTTAGCGGCTCGACAACTTAGCGGTTGTCAAGTGATGGTGGGGGGGGACAAACACACACACATATATATACTTATATACGACAGGCTTCTTTCGGGTTCCGTCTACCAAATCCACTCTCAAGGCTTTGGTCGGCCCGAGGCTATAGCAGAAGACATTTGCCCAAGGTGTCACACAGTGGGACTGAACCCGGAACCATGTGGTTGGTAAGCAAGCTACTTATCACACAGCCACTCCTACGCCTATATTTGTTTACAAATATTGACAACACGTGCTATTTTCAGGATGTTGACAAAATGTGAAGTCACACACAAAATGACAGCTTCCAAATCCTGTTACCTGACTAGGTGAAAATGATTACACTTTAAACCTCTATAACTTTCTAAAAACATTTTTCTGGGGAAAAAAAAAATTAAGTAACACCAGCGATTCAATCCGAGTAAGTGTACTCTTGTGCCAAGTTTTTAAAGTTTTTGGTAAACTTTAATTTTTGAAATGCTTGTAGCCAAACCGATACTCTTGGTGTAAATTTTAACAATTTTGAAAACTAAAACTTATTAAAGAAAAAAAAAAGTGAAGAACAATTATATATTTAGCGTGACACTTTGACGCGCCCAGCCGCTCCCTTCGTAATATTACTTACAGCTTACCAATTTAATTGTTTAAACTTTTCTGCTTTTTATTTGTCAGCATTCTTGTTAACACCTCTCCGCTTTCTCCTCCCTCAAACATTTTTTCATTGTTCACTGCGTTCTTACTAACACCTATCCTCTCTCTCCTCATTTTCTTATTTCTGCATGCATCAATTCAACTGACCGCAGTCCTGCTACTAATTTTAATCGTACACTACTTCTTCTCACACTGTTCTGCTGCCACCCTTTGGACACCACTTCTTCACTCCTTTCATTTTGTCGCATTCATTCTTGTGATTAAGAAGTTCACAACTACTTTTGCTGACGTATTGTCAGCATTTTTTTTTTTTTTTTTGTGGAGAGTCCTTACCCGACTAGTATAATACTTATTCCGTGGAGGCGCAATGGCCCAGTGGTTAGGGCAGCGGATTCGCGGTCATAGGATCGCGGTTTCGATTCCCAGACCGGGCGTTGTGAGTGTTTATTGAGCGAAAACACCTAAAAGCTCCACGTGGCTCCGGCAGGGGATGGTGGTGATCCCTGCTGTACTCTTTCACCACAACTTTCTCTCACTCTTACTTCCTGTTTCTGTTGTACCTGTTTTTCAAGGAGCCGGCCTTGTCACTCTCTGTGTCACGCTGAATATCCCCGAGAACTACGTTAAGGGTGCACGTGTCTGTGGAGTGCTCAGCCACTTGCACGTTAATTTCATGAGCAGGCTGTTCCGTTGATTCGGATCAACCGGAACCCTCATCGTCGTAACCGACGGAGTGCTTCCATCCAATACTTATTCTATGTTTATTATTTAATGTAGTCATTTCTCTTCAAATGTTTTGTATATGTACGGTACTGTGTGTATTTAAAACATATTTTCATGCTTATAAACGGATATAGTAATTTATATTTTTTAAATATTTTTTCGAAAACAAAAAATATTTGGAATATATCCTAATTTATAAATTGGAAGCCAACGGGAAAATACTTTGGGTTACAGAATTCCACATTACGGCAAGATTTTCAGAAACAGAGCGCTTCTGAAAAACAGAAGATGCCTGTATACATAGACGTGGCTGTGTGGTAAGAAGCTTGCTTCCCAACCACATGGCTCTGGGTTCAGTCCCACTGTGTGGCACCTTGGGCAAGTGTCTTCTGCTATAGCCTCGGGCCGACCAAAGCCGTGTGAGTTGATTTGGTTGACGGAAACTGAAAGAAGCCTGTCGAATATATGTATATATATATATATATTTGTGTGTATTTGTGGCTGTGTTTTCACCCTACCGCCGCTTGATGACCGGTGCTGGTGTGTTTATGTCTCCGTAACTTAACGGTTCAGCAAAAGAGGCTGACAGAATAAGTACTAGGCTTTAAAAAAAAGTCCTGGGATCGATTTGTGCGACTAAAACCCCTCAAGGCAGTGCCCCACTGTGGCCGCAGTCAAATTACTGAAACAAGAAAAAGAAAAAAAAACGTCTAGGTGTGTATATACATGTATGTCCAGCTATGTGTCTGTATGTATATGTGAGTATATATATATATATATATGTGTGTGTGTGTGTGTGGAATTTATTTCAAAATGTAGTCAGTTTTTGTCTATTTTTCTTATGAATATTTTTCTTATGAATATAATAGAAAAAGAATGAGGTTAAGTTAGGTGGGTGCTTGTGGTAATTTGGTGCTGAGATTTTTGGAACTAAAAACAATTGTTATAAAAAAAGGGAGAACTAAATAAATTAAAACGATAAAGAGATTGTCTGAGAACATAGTTATGTATATGAAATATATGTAGGTATGTATGATTATACATGTGTGTGTATATGTGGACAGAGAGAGAGAGAGAGAGAGAGAGAGAGAGAGAGCACAGCTCAGTCATGAAGTTGATATATGAAAATGGAAGGAGGGATGCGATAAATGTAAACGAGATGGATAGCTGGAATTATTTGAGCAATATTCTATGATTGCAGAATTTACTATTGTCTTTTAAACACAGCGAAAATTAAACGGAATTGTCTAAACATCCACTCATTGTTTAGAAATTTACTCGTTTTGTCGGAACAACTGCAATCAGCAAAGATAATAAATAACCGTGATGGTGAGGAGATAGAAACTATCACGCAAATTTGTTTATTTCTGTTATAAATTTGGAAAGCTTAGTTCGTCTCTATGAATTGAACCGCACAACCCATTGTAAACATGATGACACCACGAACCAATTTGGAAACTTGCATGTGGTCGCTCAACATGCTAGAAACAGTAAACAAATCTTCCTCAAATCATACTGAATCGTCTGAAAATAAATAGAACGTCAGTGTGAAAGGTCCACGACCCACTGTGACGTAAAGACCACGAATCAACGAAGGAACCTTCTGTGGTCGCATGGCATGTTATAAATAGTAGCCAAATCTTCAAGTTACTTCCTATCGTCCTAAAAGGGAAGGTCATGTTGAAATCCCACAACTTACTGTGATGTGTAGACACCTATTTCTTTATTACCCACAAGGGGCTAAACATAAAGGGGACAAACAAGGACAGACAGAGGTATTAAGTCGATTACATCGACCCCAGTGCGTAACTGGTACTTAATTTATCGACCCCGAATGGATGAAAGGCAAAGTCGACCTCGGCGGAATTTGAACTCGGAACGTAACGACAAACGAAATACGGCTCCGCATTTCGACCGGCGTGCTAACGTTTCTGCCAGCTCGCCGCCTTCCTGTGATGTGTAGACACCACGAACCAATGGGTAAACCTTTGTGCGGTCACTCGATCTTCTAAAAATAGCAGTTGAATCTTCCCCAAATCACATCATATTGGGAAATGTCTGTTATTTGGATTTACAAAATTATAGAATAATCATGGCTAGGATGCCTTTTAATGATAGTATCTACTCAGTTCGGGCTGTTCTGGGACCAAATCACGACAGAAGTTCTATAGAGAAATATTGCTTCTTCCCCATCTTTTCTCTCTCTCTCTCAGCTTGTCTCTCCTCTCTCTCTCGCTCTCTCTACTCCCAACTCATTCACTTTCCATCTCTTTCTCCTCTTTTTCTGCTACCTGTCTGTTTCGAGATACAATAGAGCTTACACCACTGTTCAGTCAGTAGTGTTTGTCCTACCTATTTCTTTACTACCCACAAGGGGCTAAACACAGAGAGGATAAACAAGGACAGACAAACGGATTAAGTCGATTATATCGACCCCAGTGCGTAACTGGTACTTATTTAATCGACCCCAAAAAGATGAAAGGCAAAGTTGACCTCGGCGGAATTTGAACTCAGAACGTAGCGGCAGACGAAATACCTATTTCTTTATTACCCACAAGGGGCTAAACATAGAGGGGACAAACAAGGACAGACAAACGGATTAAGTCGATTAGATCGACCCCAGTGCGTAACTGGTACTTATTTAATCGACCCCAATAGGATGAAAGGCAAAGTTGACCTCGGCGGAATTTGAACTCAGAACGTAGCGGCAGACGAAATACCGCTAAGCATTTCGCCCGACGTGCTAACGTTTCTGCCAGCTCGCCGCCTTTGTCCTACCGCCAGACGCAACCCATAGCTGTTATCTTCCTTGTTGAAGTTGCTGTATTCGCTGTACTCGTTTGTGACTTGATATCTAACCCAGCCTTGGGGCGATATATCTTGTGGTGTTAGCAATTTTCATAGTTGCACTGAAGTGAGCGACCTCTCCAGCGCACAATCCTGGATTCTTATATGGAAATCATGAATTGTCTTGACAGAAAGTTGACAGTACGTTGACACCAGTCTGTCTATAGAAATTGCCGGGAAGGCATCGAGTCGAGTACCAAACTACCATTCGGGATCAACTTCAGGTTTATTTATTATAAAGTTTATTCCCTAGCATTTTGGCACTGATGATATTTACCCATAACAAGCATGCGGTTTCGGGTTCAGTTCCAATATTCGGCACTTTGGGCAAATATTTTCTACTATAGTTCCGGGTTGACCAATGCATTGTGAGTGAATTTGGTTAGCGAAAACTGAGGGGAAGCCCGTCGGATATATATATATAGAGTAACCTATAGACCAGCTATATCTATCTTTATATACTCTTCTGCCCTATAACTTTAAGTGTGCTTCTCTTTCGGATTTATGATTTACTGAATATATATATATATATATATATATATGTGTGTGTGTGTGTGAATAGATATAGATATGCGTGTGTCTTTGTGTTTTGGCCTTCCTCACTGCTTGACAACCAGTGTTTGTGTACGACCCCGTAGCTTAGAGGTTCGGCAGAAGACCGATAAGATAAGTATTAGACTTACCAAATGAATACTGGGATCGTTCGACTAAACTCTTCAACTGACTGTGAAACAAACGAAAGATAAAGAAAGCTAGGAATCTGTAATTCTGGGTTGGAGGCCCACTTTAGGCATTCTGTCAGTCAGAGCTCGCTGTTACCGAGGTGGCTTGTGTCAGACAGAAGCATAACGCTCTCTACCATATGTTGCACAAGTAGAACAGTATTTATACATGTATAGTATGTTAAATGCTGTCTTACGTGTGGGACACTTAGTACATGGCCGTGTCAATGAATATTTTTCATTTGATCCGAATATAATATAAGCAATTCATAAGTTTTCTCTTATGACAAATCAGAAATTGCAGACAATTGCTTGATTCAACTTTTTTTCTTCTTCTTCTCCGTCGTTATTTTGAATGGGATATCGTAACGAATTCAAAAATACGAGATGCAGATGATAGCTTTCCTTCTATGGTATAACCACAGAAAGTAAACAAACCGACCTTCAAGTTTTTATTGAGCAAAATAAATAAATAAATAAACAAACAAAAATTAAACGATTTACTTTGGTTATTGAATTCATTTGTCATTCTCCCACGTCAGTTCAGTGTCGTTTGAATTTATTCATAAAACCTATAGTAATAACTTCCTAAGGTTTCTAGAAGTTTTGAATTAGTATAAACTAACAGTACACGTGAACATTGCATGGTTATTTTGGCAACTGTAAGATATCAATAATGTGTGTGTGTGTGTGTGTGTGTGGTTGTAAAGCAAAGTCATTTTTAATGTTTTCCTCAATAGTTACCATTACTCTTTTATTTGTTTCAGTCATTTGACTGCGGCCATGCTGGAGCACCGCCTTTAATCGAGCAACTCGACCCCGGGACTTATTCTTTTGTAAGCCCAGTACTTATTCTATCGGTCTCTTTTGCTGAACCGCTAAGTAACGGGGACATAAACACACCAGCATCGGTTGTCAAACAATGCTAGGGGGACAAAAACACTCACACAAACACACACACGCATATATATATATATATATATATATATATATATATATATATATATATATATACGACGGGCTTCTTTCAGTTTCCGTCTACCAAATGCACTCACAAGGCTTTAGTCGGCCCGAGGCTATAGTAGAAGACACTTGCCCAAGGTGCCACGCAGTGGGACTGTAGACAATTTTTTTTTTGCCTAAACGAAAAGAATGTGCAATCTATCTGTATGTTATATGCACGCGCAGGGGCATATACAATTAAACCTCTGTAACATTTAAAAAAATTTTTGTTCTGGAACAAGTGAATAACGGCATCAAATTCAGTGTAATAAAATTATGGCGATCCTTCGATATAGGTACCGTCAGTACCGGAAGTGGCTTTGATTACATTTCTGAAGATAACAGAAACCCTTTTCTCCCACCCCTAACCCTAACCCTAAACCTAATCCCCCACATATAAAACAAAAACACTTTCTTGAAATGTATCCGGTACTTATACCGAAGTTACGCCAAAATTATATCAGTATACCAAATTTGAAAATTTTCACTTAATCTTAAAATTTCAAAGATGGAAGCCAAACAGAAATGATCTCACGCTGTTTTTTTCCTGCCTCTTAGTGGCATGGAGAAATCTTGATTTCTGAAATTATCTCCCTTGCTCATTTGGGCTTATACCAATAGCCAACAAGCGCTTGGCCTTAACTGTCTCTGGAAGCGGAGATGATTTCAATAAATCGAATACCTATCTTGTATGTTATTTAATTCCGTTTTGCTATAGGCACAAAGCTTGAAACTTCATAGGAGCGGAGGAGGGGGTATATCGATTATATCGATCCCAGAGCTTAACTGGTACTTATTTAATCGAGCCCCAAAGGACGAAAGGCAACATTGAACTCGAAATGTCGTTATACACTTTCTATTAACGTGCCAACAATTCTGCCACCTCGTAACTCCATCAGTTTTTTTTTTTGTTTGTTTTGTTATTTACTCTACCCTTTGTGGAGGCGCAATGGCCCAGTGGTTAGGGCAGCGGACTCGCGGTCATAGGATCGCGGTTTCGATTCCCAGACCGGGCGTTGTGAGTGTTTATTGAGCGAAAACACCTAAAAAAGCTCCACGAGGCTCCGGCAGGGGATGGTGGTGATCCCTGCTGTACTCTTTCACCACAACTTTCTCTCACTCTTAACTTCCTGTTTCTGTTGTACCTGTATTTCAAAGGGCCCGCCTTGTCACTCTCTGTGTCACGCTGAATATCCCCGAGAACTACGTTAAGGGTTCACGTGTCTTTGGAGTGCTCAGCCACTTACACGTTAATTTCACGAGCAGGCTGTTCCGTTGATTCGGATCAACCGGAACCCTCGTCGTCGTAACCGACGGAGTGCTTCCATTCCACTCTACCCATTAATATTCAGATACATGCCATTGGCGACTCGGTTCTCTTAGCTTATAACCTTTATATTCTTTACATTTACACACACGCGCACGCACGCTATATTCTGTATGTAATTATGTGTAGATATAGATTCACACACACACACATGCACTCACACACACACCTATATGCATATTTATATATGTATACATGTGTTTATATGCTTATGTATGTGTACATATATATACACATACACACATATATATATAATGTGTGTATGTGTATATATATAATATATATATGTATGTATGTTTATATATATATGTATGTATGTTTATATATATATGTATGTATGTTTATATATATATATGTATGTATGTTTATATATGTTTATATATATATATATATATGTTATATATATATATGTATGTATGTTTATGTATGTTTATGTATGTTTATATATGTTTATATATATATAATATGTATGTATGTTTATATATGTTTATATATATATATATATATATATATTTGTATGTATATATATGTGTGTGTGTGTGTGTGTGTGTGTGTGTGTGTGTGTATTATAACTTGTGTGTGTCAGTGTCGGCAACGTAAACGCACGCTTAATCTCATCTCTGTTTTCTCTGCTTATTATCGATCAGAAATAGGTCAAAGGTGACTCCTAAATTTCTTCTTACTGACGATAGAAATAATATTAGCAAAAGTAGTCAAGACGCTTCCCTTTGAAGTCTGAAGTATGAAGGACATGGTTGTGGTAGCTGGGTTGGTAGGGGGTTAATGTCAGCAGCATGGATGATAAGGGTTGGGGTCTGCATTCGGTAGCGGCAGTGGTGACGTGTGTCGGACGGACGGACGGACTGTGACGGGGTCGTTGGCGGAGGGAAGAACGTTCAGTTTATCATATTATATACAGGACGTGTTCTTGTAATTTATCATGTCTGTAAAATTCCGACAGATATGACGGTTTCTCTTGTAGCTTTCGGTCTATAAAGTCAACCAACTGTTGTTGTTGGCTATTACAATTTAACATAGTGTGACAGGTGTTGTTGTTGGTGATGATAGTGTTGGTGGGGTTGCCTCTGTTGTTTGCGATTGATATTTATATTATACCACTGGTTAATTTTGTTGGTTTAATATTGATGTACACGGCTACAGTTGAGTGCGCAAGCTCGCATATAGCTTCGCACGCTCACACACTTATAACACATAGACTTATACACATACGCGTATGCAAACAATTGATTTCATATTCATTGAAAAGTTCATACACTTACATATATACAGATTCATAAATAAATAGCCCATTCGTGATAAATACATGTATATAGGAAAGAGAAAGTCAGACAGACGGATGGAATGAGACGGGGGAGAGAGCGAGAGAAAAAAAAAGACCGTGGAAGAAAGAAAGAGAGAGAAAGGCGCGTAATTGTATATGGGAAAGGATGAAGAAATAAAGGGAACAATCTCGTCTGGTTGTCAATGAATGATGACGTGTAAGTTTGTGTGATGTAATCAGTGACGACAGACGATGTTTAACCCCAGGTTAGCTCTGATCATTTTGACGTGACCATCCTGTCTTTACATCTTTAGTGCAGAATACCTAGGATCACATTATCCAAGGTTATAAGGTTATGCTCCAGAGTAGTCAGGATTTCGACCGTGAAGGTTTTAAGGTGGAGACCAGTTATTAAAATGGATCCACTATTAACCGTTTAATTCGATGTGTGGAGGGGCGTTAGGGTGTTGCTCTCATGATCGTATGAATGTGGTTTCGATTCCTGGGCCAGGCGATGCGTTGCGTTCTTGAGTAAAAAAACTTGAGACAGGCGTTATGAGCCTATGGCTTGGGGAGGACCTTTGATCCTCATATATATATATATAAGAGGCTTGCTTCCCAGACACATGGTTCCGTGTTCAGTCCCACTGCATGGCACCTTGGTCGAGTACCTTCTACTATAGCCTCGAACCGACCAAAGTCTTGTGAGTGGATTTTGTAGATGGAAACTGAAAGAAGCCCGTCGTATACACATACACGCACATATATGCATGTGGGTGTATGTGTGTGTCTTTGTCCCCTATTCCCACTTGATAACCGGTGTTGGTGTGTTTACGTCCTCGTAACATAGTGGTTCGGCAAAGAAACCGATGGAATAAGTACTACGCTTACAAAGATCAAGTTCTGGGGCGGCGATTTCTTCTTCGACTAAAAAGCTCTTTAAGGCGGTACTCCAGCATGGTCGCAGTCAAATGATTTGAAACAACTAAAAGAATATATAGTGAACTGCGGGAGGGTAACCATTCAAATTGTCGTCACTAGCTATGAGGTGCTGGAGTCTTTATTATTATTATTATTATTATTATTATTATTATTATTATTATTAAGGCAGCAAGGTCCGATTTGAGGGAGATTTATGTGCTTCTATTTCTGGCGGGTGGATTGACTTACGTACAACCTCCCTCGTTGGCGCTTAGAGTTTCGTGCTCGCATGTCGTCACACATGAAGACGATGGTGATGACGATAAAGTATTGTATTCTTAACAACACTGGAAATGTTCTCTGCTCTAAAAGAAGAGAGAGAGAGAGAAATATATTTCGGTAGCCGAAAGCAGAACTTAATGAGAAAATGATGAGTGGTTTGATTGTTTTACATCGCCTAGATAAAATACTATCACACGAGAAGGAGGAAATCAACGGTGTGTAACTATCATATTCGATTCGTATCTTTTAATGTCTGCGACTTGCAAGGAGTATATATATATATATATATATATATATATAACTTGTGTGTGTGAGTGTGTACATATATATATGTATGTATAAAACATAATAACATCTATGTATATATTTTATAACTTGTGTATATATATATATATATATATATATATATATAATAAAAATATACGTGTCTGTCTATGCATGACATTTATTTTCCTTTCTTCTGCCTCTCCTTTCTCCCTCCGCTTTATCTTTCTGCAGACTATCTGTCTGTGTGTCTGTCTGTCTGTCTGTCTGTTTCCCTCTCACAATCTGTATAACCTTTCGCTCATTTGTCCTTCTTCAACTTCTGTTTTTCTTCGCCCTCTCTGTCTTCTCTCTCTCTCTCTCTCTCTCTCTCTCCTTATCTTCATCACACCTATCTTTCGTCCGCCTATCTCTCTCTCTCTCTCTCTCTCTCTCTCTCTCTCTCTCTCTCTCATTAATGCATTTAAAACATCGAAGGTAGGGACCCATTATCATTTTAAGCCAACTTGAACGGCCTGCGACTTCCAGCGCCTTAAAGCAAGCAATAGCTAAGCTCCCGTCGAGTATTTTTCAAAATTTTTTTTCCCCCATCACATTTCTTCTACTACAGTTTCAATATTTCACTGCATTATAGTCAATAAAATATTGACAAACTGACAAGCGGCACACTTAACATTCGCTATGCTCCCGCTCTCCTCAGCCCTCAAACTTGTATTCGGTTCGTTTTCATATCACAAACATGTTTGCAAAATTGCAAATAAATAAATAAATATAAAACAAAGAACATCAAGCTGTATATGTGTATATATCTCTTTTACTCTTTTACTTGTTTCAGTCATTTGACTGCGGCCATGCTGGAGCACCGCCTTTAGTCGAGCAAATCGACCCCCAGGACTTATTCTTTGTAAGCCCAGTACTTATTCTATCGGTCTCTTTCGCCGAACCGCTAAGTGACGGGGACGTAAACACACCAGCATCGGCTGTCAAGCAATACTAGGGGGACAAACACAGACACACAAACATATACACACACACTTATATATATATATATACATATATACGACGGGCTTCTTTCAGTTTCCGTCTACCAAATCCACTCACAAGGCATTGGTCGGCCCGGGGCTATAGCAGAAGACACTTGCCCAAGATGCCACGCAGTGGGACTGAACCCGGAACCATGTGGTTGTTTAGCAAGCTACTTACCACGTTGACATTTAACAAACATCATTAATAATATTTACAATATATTAATAATATGAGCTGGCATGCTTTGCGGCAGTTTATCCATCTTTATATTCTGGGTTCAAATTCCACAGAATTTGACACTGCCTTTCATCCTTTAGGCGCAGGAGTGGCTGTGTGGCAAGTAGCTTGCTTACCAACCATATGGTTCCGGTTCAGTCCCACTACGTGACACCTTAGGCAATTGTCTTTTCCTATAGTTCCATAGCCACGGGCCAACCAAAGCCTTGTGAGTGAAAATGCCGTCTTGTGTGTCTGTGTGTTTCTTTATGTCTCTGTCCCTCACGACAGCTTCACAACCGGTATTTGTGTGTTTACGTTCCCGTATCTTAGCGGTTCGACATAAGAGGCCGGTGGTGTGAGATTCTGTCTAAAAAATGAAGTGCTCTGGTCGATTCGTTTGGTTAAAATTCTTCCAGGCGGTGCCCCAATACGGCTGCAGTTTAATGGTTGATAGATATGAAAATCTGATGCTTTGGTCACGACTAGAAGGCCTTGATCATAGATATGTTTGAGCTTTAAATAATCGTTAACATATTTTCCCAAAATATATAGTATCAGAAACAGAAAACGATGATTCACAACGATAACACTTGCAATGGATTTAATCTCAAGATCCATTCTCTGTTGCCTAATATCATATATTAATAGCTTTAACTTGTTTTTAATAACTCATGAGAATGGCGCCTCTGAGTAATTTGTGATTAAGCATGAAGAAGACTGTTTTGCCGAGAAGGCCTCATAAGACCAAAGCAAGTCTGGGTTGTCGTCCTTACTTACCAAGATCAGATTAAATAAATATTAGTCATTGTGTTAATGTGTTATTTGCATCATCGTATACGTAATTTTAATATTTGTTTTCGCCATACTACATTAACTTAGTTTGCATTGCGTCCTCAACGCCTGCTGGAATCGAAGAAACGCAATCATGGTACATACAGAGTGTCTTGGGCATTTTATATCTGCCGAAGCACTTGTCATTCCAGGTCTGACTATAGCCGCTTTCGTTCGGAGAGAGATAGATAGATAGAGAGATAGAGAGAGAGAAGACTGATCTTTTCGAATTTTGGATAGGTACTTTATTTAACGATGATGAAAAAAAAAGATGACCTCGGCGGGATATGAGCGCAGAGCATAGAATATCGGAACGAATACCGTAACACATTCTTTGCAATACTCTGCCAAGTCGTTGCCTCTTTATTAACTTTTATGGTCATAACAATCATTCATATCCAATCGACAGTTTCTCTTCTTTACCAACAAAGGACATTAGTATGTCGGCGAACCATCGTTACTTTATAACTCGCTTTTCTAGCTAGAAAAGTTAGGAAAAGATAAAAAGAAGGAAAATACTGATGACATGAAATACGTCATATACTGTTTCTGCTTATTTGTTGTTTTTGTTGTTTTTTTTGTTCTCTTAAAACAAAGAAAATTGGCGGGAAGGTCCAACATAAACATCCACCCAAATGCAAACATAACAGATATGATATTGTTCTTTGAAACCGAGAACAAAATGTACACATGTTCTGTTGTTGAAGTTAATTACCTAATTCTGTGCATGGTGCATGGTGTGTGTGTGTGTGGTACGCTCTACTGCAAATAGAATTTTCAGTATAGTATAGTATAGTGTGTGTGTGTGTGTGTGTGTGTTGTGTGTGTGTGTGTGTGTGTGTGTGTGTGTATGTATGTATGTATGTATGTATGTCGTTTGTGTTTATAGTTTTAGTCTTTTGCTAATTTCATCCATTGCACTTAACTATTTATTGGCACAGACCATCACTCATTTCTTTACATTCTACTGTTTCTCTATGCAAACAAGCCCCTACGTTATGGAATCTTTGCGCTTCTGAAAACCTTGTTGTTGAACTGTATACCGTATGTAAAACCTGTTTTTCCGTTACTGCTATGTTACATATAAATCAAATGGGAAATGTGATTCACGTTACGAAATACTTATGTGCTAATTTTTTTTTTTCCGAAACGTAATCGTGTTATGGTAGTTATGAACCGTAAATACAAGTTCGAAAATTTTTCAAGAAAGGAAAAGAAATCTGATGAAAATTTCACTGAAACTTTACTAAATTAATCAACGGGAGGAGGCTTATGCAGATATGCAAAGGTGCTTTCAACGAATGATCATTCAATTCACCAATTCTGTTGGTCTAAATTCTAACAAAATAACTTTCAGACCGGATACAGTCAGACACGTATACACACAGATACTGCTTTGCGTACTTCATATCTTTGTGGTTGAAAGATGTGTGTGTGTGTGTATGTGTAAATAAGCTGCAGAGTGTCGCATTAGTATATATGTTTGCATGTACAATGCGTATAAGTACATCATCTGTGTTTGTATATGCATACGCTTACGTGTGCAGTTGTGAATAGACGTATGTGAGTTGTGGGTGATAATGTATTGTCTGCTGGAAATACCGAAAGGAATAAATAAACGCATAAGCCCCCATCATCCCAACTTAACGGTAGATAGTATCTTTATGGAGAGCTAGCTCTCTGTTCTGTGAATGTGTGTCTAGTATTGCTGGTAAAGGTATCAGATATCACAGAGCACAGGTCTATTTAGGAAAGCTGATAACCTAAGATGGCTCCGAGATCAGACGAGAGTTAATGGCAGATGCAATGAAGATTACATATATGTTGTTACGAGTTTAACGGATGGTTGACATATAGAGATAGATAGTTAAATAGATAGATAGATAGATAGATAGATAGATAGATAGATAGACAACTTCGTATATAGATACTAAGAAAGAGAGAGGAAAAGGGTACAAAATGACGTTCGGAGAAAAAGGGTGAGAGGAGAAGAGAAAAAGAACGAAGGGGAGAAGGAGGGAATAATGGAGAAAGAAAGACAAACATATTACAGGGTAGGAGTTTTAAGGTGGTGGAGGCGGTGGAGAAAGAGAAATTAACCTTTAAAGATGAAGAGAAAAAAAGGAGAAAATAAGACTGAGTGGGAGGGGAAATTGAAGGGGAGGAATATATTAAATAAGAAAGGGTGGGGAGGTAAAAGAAATAGAAAGAGGGATAGCAGAAGAAAATAAGGAGGGAGAGAAATTGATATAGATAGATAGATAAAACAGAAAGAGAGGAGGTAGGAGGATATGAAATGCGAGTTTAAAAAATGGGGTGGAAGTGGGAGACAGAAATAAAGAAGAATGAAAGGTGGAGGAAGTAAGATCTACGTTGTCAGAGAAATTGACGAAGTGGAGAAGAAAAGCTTCCCGTGAGAGGGATTAGAGAAAGATAGACACAGATTTAGAGAGAGAGAAAGATAGCTGGGTAGAAGGCAGAGTGTAAACTAGTGAGGGAGGAAAGAGCGAGAGAAACAGAAAGAAGCTGAGAGAGAGAGAGAGAGAGAGAGTAAAAAAACAAAAATGTGTCGTCTGCTCAATCAAAAAAGAAGCGGGAAAATGATTGAATGGTGTGGTCGCTTGGTCTAGCAGAAATAGAAGCCAAAATCTCTCATAAATCATAAAGAAGTGACTTTAAAATAGAAGGACTCGATGTATAATAGACTCCTGGATGTATAAAAAGATAGAATGGTGAATACTGAGTTGCCTTTGATCAAAGTTCCGCTTGTTCAAGGCTGACCTACGAATCAATGGCAATAACGAAGATAGTTACGAACCATCGATGGAGCTTCTACGTAGTTGATCGGTATACTAGAAATAGCAACTAAAATTTCCTTCAAATCACATCATATCTTTTTTAAATATTCAAGGATTGGACACATTCAGTAATAATGTGTTACAGCTGGAACGCTTTGGCCGATCAATTGGCTGGACCAGACCCAACCTGGGGTGAGTTTCTTAAATACACAATTTATAATATATATATATATATATATATGTATATTTGTGGAACTGCTAAATTATAATTATAGGACTTAATGGAGCAGAACATAAGAGCTTTTAGGGTTAAAACAACACGCTCTCGTATTCATGCACTCAGACATGCATGCATATATATTTTCTACTCTAGGTACAAGGCCAGAAATTTCTGGGGAGGAGCCAATTGATTAGATCGACCCCAGTACGCACCTGGTACTTAATTTATCGACCCAGTACGCAACTGGTACTTAATTTATCGATTCCGAAAGGATGAAAGGCAAAGTCGACCTCGGCGGAATTTGAACTCAGAACGTAAGGGCAGACGAAGCATTTCGCCCGGCGTGTTAACGTTTCTGCATACATATTATACATGCATACATATATAGATACATTAAATGTATCAGTTTCGAGTTCAGTCCCATTGTGTCTTCTGTTAGAACTCTCGGTCCCAATAAAACCTTGTGAGTGAATTTAGTTGATGGAAACTGAAACGAAACCTGCTGTGTGTGCACGCGCACACACACACACACACACACACACACACACACGCACACATCGATTCGAGTTCAACACTTACAACATTTTCCTCAAAAATCGTAACACTTACATAATTAGATTAATTAAAACATGTAGTAAGCGACTGGTTGAAAATCTTACTCCACTAAAATTTCGTAAAATGGAAAGTAAATTTGACGCTTAATTTACGAAATTTCAAATCCAAAACAAGTTGGTCTAACATTTATTGACATTTCCCAGCTAAAATCGTAAAAATAAATGCGAAACAATTGACTGAAAATATTTGATATATTTGTTGTACACACCACTAAAAAAGTGATGCAGTACAATTTTTCACACATCAATCAGCAGAGGTTTTGAATAAAACGAACTTCTCGACTACAGAGTTGGGTATGCGAGTAATGGTAGAGTGCAGGGGAAATTTTTTGTAAACCTCCGGAATGTAAAATAATTGCGGCTGAGTTCAAATTCCTCCGAGGTCAACTTTATTTTTCATTCTTTCGAGGTCGTTAAAATAAGTGCACTGGCATCGATGTAATCACTTACCCGTCCCCCAAATTTTCAGGCTTTGTGCCTATAGTAGAAAGAATTATTATTTAAGGCGTGGAGACGAAATGGCCCAGTGGTTAGGGCAGCGGACTCGCGGTCGGAGGATCGCGGTTTCGATTCCCAGACCGGGCGTTGTGTGTGTTTATTGAGCGAAAACACTTAAAAGCTCCACAAGGCTCCGGCAGGGGTGGGGGTGGCGACCCCTCTTGTACTCTTTCACCACAACTTTCTCTCACTCTCTCTTCTTGTTTCTTGAGTAACGCTGCGATGGACTAGCGTCCCATCCAGCTGGGGAGGGACACATACGCCACAGAAACCGGGAAACCGGGCCCATGAGCCGGGCTAGGCTTGAAAAGGGCGCATAAATAAAAATAATTATTTAAGGCATTAAGCTAGCAGAATCGTTAGCATGCCGGGTGAAATGCTTACCGACATTTCGTTCGCTTTTACTTTCTGAATTTAAAAATTCCACCGAGATCTACTTTGCCTTTCATCCTTTGGGGATCAATAAAATAAGTACCAGTTGAACACGCAGGTCAATGTAATCGACTTAACCTTTCCCCCGAAATTACAATCCTTTTGCCAAAATGTGAAACCATTGTTATTATTGAACCTCTTAGTGGTTTCTAAAAAAAACATTATTTTATTATTTTGGTTTTAGTCATTGATTTGTGGTCATGCTGGGGCATCATTTCAATGCACATTGTCTAGTCCAAGTCCTCATTTTTTAAATCTTTATTAATAGACAAGCTGGGTTCACCTAACGAGTTACATATCTTTAATGGCGTAAATATCTTATGGTATTTGTATCGGCGAGTTGGCTGATATCTTATGGTATTTGTAAAGGCGGCGAGTTGGCTGAAGCGTTAGCACGCTGAGGGAAATGCTTCGTGGTATTTCGTCTGCGTTACGTTGTGAGTTCAAATTCCGCCGAGGTCGACTTTGCCTTTCATCCTTTCGGGGTCGATAAATTAAGTACCAGTTACGCACTGGGGTCGATGTAATCGACTTAATACCTATATCTGTCCTTGTTTGTCCCCTCTGTGTTTAGCCCCTTGTGGGTAATAAAGAAATAGGTATTTGTATCGGTACACACACAAGCACACACACACATTCGACTGTTGAGTTCTATATAAAATTTCTTTTGCTTCTAATTCAAATAACACAGGGATCACCTGTACTTTTCCTCCTTTAGAGTTGATAGAATAAGTTCGAATCATACTAGGGTTTTGGAACTAAAGCATCTGTTTGCCTTTAAATTAAGCATTTGGGAAATTTGCCTGTGAATTTTCTTGACCAGAACTGTCGCAGGATGAGATAATTCCGGACCATTCTCCACGTGTCAAATTCACTATTGCAAAATCAACGCTCTTTCGGCCCCAGCCAACTAATTTTGTAATGTAGTTATCCTGGGCACAGATATACTCAAATATTCCGCCGAGTATAATAACTATGTCATCCCTGGCTAATAAGAATAAAGTACCAGTCAAATACTGTAGTCAATTTAATTGACTGATACCGGTATCTCCTATGTTTCTTGGAGCAGAAGAGTGAATTGAAGCCAGATTGTGGATTTGTTTGGTGCTCCGGGTTTATTTTCATGCTTCTGCTTTTCGGCTTCACTTGAACAGTTGTAAAACATGAACACTGAATGTAGAGGATGTGCAAAGATCGGAAAGAAACGAGGCCGAGCTAGCTCTGATCGATTTAAATGTAAATGTCAGTTTGCATGAACGATGGTGTTCATAAGAGCTGACAAAAAGAAAAATAACATGGTGTTAGGCATAAATGAAATCAGCTCTATCCATTGTGAAAGTCTTACTGTTTGAGGGTGAAGAAGTGTCAAGCAAAACCAAACGGAGGAAACAACTGCAACAGGGCGAAAATAGATGCAAAAGAATGATAATGGTATTCGTGTGCCATTGTTGCTGGCGTCGGTGATCGTGGCCCACAAAGACATCTTGTTTCACGCATAACACTTTGCACGTTATTGGGCTTGTTAAGGTCATTGTGTCTCTTCACTCCATATCCTCACAAGCTTCTTTCTTTCAGTTTTCTGGTTGTCACCAACTGCTCAAAGTCACCCTACCGTCTCATATTATGTCCAGTTAACTGAGTCTGTTGATTTCGCGAGTTACTGAGAAACTTTCTCTTTTTTTTTTTTTTTTGCTTGCTTGTCTAAGGATTTCCATGCTACTCTATCTCTACGATGATGATTAATTTATCGACCCCGAAAGGATGAAAGGCAAAGTCGACCTCGGCGGAATTTGAACTCAGGACATAACGGCAGACGAAATACGGCTACGCTTTTCGCCCGGAGTTTCTGCTGGCTCGCCGCCTTAATAATAATAATAATCCTTTCTACTGGAAGCACAATGCCTCAAATTTTTCAGGAGGGAACTAGTCGGGGATTTTTGTGGTTTTTCGTCACTGCATGTCGAAATCTTTAAAAATATCTCTTTAATGTATCATATAGATATAATTTTTGACGTTGAATCCAAATTTGCTAGAAATAACAGTCAAAACCTTGCTTAAAACTGACATTTATTAGTTTAAAAAATTCAAGAGCGAAAGTTGTGACCATCTCGTCACTGTTCTAAAATTTCTATATCATTCTAGAATCGAATTCCTTTTGTTATGAAAATAAACAATTATAGAACACGTGGTGGTTACAGGCCTTGTGCGCATGCGCAGCATTTTTGATTACCATGGAAACAGAGTTCTTCGCTATCAGTTATGGAACACGTTGTGCTTCTGGAAACAGATTTCTTCGCCACGGTGATGTGTAAAATACTCGCTTCTGATTGGCTAAAATACCCAAATTTTGTAAATTTTAAAGGCTAGTAACTTTTTGATTATGGATTTATTGGGAAAATGAATTTCATTTTCATAATTAGTATACAAAACTTAATCCATATATCAATTTTGAAAACAACTGGAACGAAATTGTAGACAGTGACGAAAACCACAAAGATCCCTAGTTGATTACATCAATCCCAGTGTTTTACTGGTACTTAATTTATCGACCTCGAAAGGATGAAAGGCAAAGTCGACCTCGGTGGAATTTGAACTCAGAACGTAGTGGCGGGTGAAATGCCGCTAAGCATTTTATCCAGCGCGCTAACGATTCCGTCAGCTCGCTGCCTTGATAATAATAATAATGATGATAATAATAATAATAATAATAATAATTTCCTCTGTTTTACACAGGGCGGCGGGTAAATGGGACATTACAAAGACAAATAATAAACAGGAAACGTTTGTATAAGATATCCACCTAATTCCATTTAGTTAAAGGATAATACAAGCCAGGCTTTACTAATGTATGTAAAGAGGGTTTTTACTTTAATCCCTATTTGAGTATATATATATGTCATTAACAGCTACACACCCTCCCCAAGCGATGCTATAGGAAACACCCAGCACTTTACACATTATAGCAGGTTAGGGTTAGGTAAAACAAAACGGGCTTACCGCACGCATATACAAAAAAAACCGATCTTTCGTAGACACACACGCACACACAAATACACAACACACATACACACGTATATATATGTCGTGTGTATGTATGTACACATGGATATGTATGTACGTGTGTGTGTATATATATATATATATGTGTGTGTGTGTGTAATATTTGTTAAAACTTGTCCCTCGCATAGATACACATATATATGCATATATATATATGCACATATATATATATATATATATATATATTATATATATATATATACATGTACGCATACATACATATACATCACGCATTTATATTTATTTATTGTGAAAAGGAGAAAAGAGAAGATATTCCAGTGAGTATCCGAAAGCGGTTGGTAAATGTTTGAGATATTGGTGCCGGGAGAGCAGTACGTATAAGTAATAATAACGCCAATGTTTGGAACAGCAGCAAATGGAGATACTCTTAGAAATGAAAGAAGTCTGGAAGAAAAAAAGATAATAGCAGAAAAAAAAATGAAAAAATTTCGCATCAAAGATAAGAAAGAAAGAAAAAAAATCAAACAACAAAATTTGAGTAAAATGGCTATGAAGGTATAAAGAAAAGGTGTATACATGATAGGCCGCGAGAGAGATAGATGGAGAAAGTGGTGGTGGTCGTGGTAGGGAACAAACATAGATAAAAAGCGTGAGATTATATAGACAAAACATTAGACGAGATAGAAAGCGAAGTTATGTAGTCCAAGCTAATAATAATAGACACACGCAACTGTTGGTTCACTTATCTCAAGTTATTTTTCCTCTGAACTCTTTAAAAATAAATGTCTCTCTCAAACAACGAACGATTCTTTTACAATGATAAAAAAAAATCCTTTATTATATTCTTTTCTTTATGTATGTACTTATAATAATATTAAAAAAATTATTTGTTTTTGTTTATTTATTACACATCACTTTGCTTTTGTTGTTTTTGTTGGGTTTTTTTTTTCGTTTTTGTTTTTCTATCGTATCATCATCCGACATTTTGGCAAACTCGAAACGTGGCGAAAGCGATAGAACATAAGTAAGTACATATACAAGATAAGGAGATGAGACGGTTGGATAGGTTGCTTCTATCAGTGCTTGGTAAAGTTTTTTTCTTGAAGGTGGTGATCGTGAAACCTGCCCAGGATCTTGTTAAATTTCTTTTCAACCACTTGAAGTATTTTTCAATTTTCACCAGATTATTTTTTAAAAATATAGTTCAGATATAGTTTCGCATGCTGATAACAAAAATAGCATCAGTTTTTTTCCCTCCCCTATTTCGTTATCACAATGCAAAACTACATCAGAAATACATTTAAAAAAAAAAACAATAATTTGGTTAAAATTTGAAATACTAAAGGTGGTTGGAAGAAACTTAACATGATCCCCTATTTACTCTTTTTCTTTAAACAAATTCTCTTTTTATCTGTTTGTCGAGAGAAAGTAGTTACAGTAATTGATCCTTTTACAGGCCTATCAAAATTAGTGGTGGTGGTCGTGTGGAGAGTAACATTAAACCGGTAAATTGGTTCGAATGCATGCAGCAGACTCCGGCAAAGGCACCCAAGGTTGCTCGGAGGTAGGTAGTGTGCAACTGGGTGACGAAATAAGTTTACTACTCGAATAGGCTGTGGTAGGGGTTTCAACCTAGAACGCAAAGATCCCGAGCAAATACCGGAAGGTATCCTATCCAATGTTTTTACAATTCCACCGATCCACCAGCCTTGTTGTTTTCGTCATCGATTCCAAACAAATAAAAAGCAATGTCGTGTAGAAGCCCGACGTGTGTGTATTTGTATAATAATATTAATAATAATAATTCTTATAATCATTTTAAGATGTGGGTTGTGATCTCAAGGGAAATTGTTATTTCTCCCACACTGGATTGCTAAATTTATTGAAAACTCGATTATAAAAAAAAAAGGGAGTCTCATTGGTCAATCCGGGGCTATTATAGAAAGACACCCAAAGTACTGCATGTGACATCAAATCCAGTACCACGTGGTTGAGAAGCAAACTTTTTTAATTCCACCGCCACCCAGCATTATTCCACCGTTAAACATTTATTTTCAATGTACAAAAACGTATTTTTATGGGATTAAGCTATACTAAGCAGATCATCGGATTAATCAAAATTAGGAATTGTATCAACTTTGTTCGGTAAAGTGAAATCGTTGTTACAAAACATATTAAAATTAATCTTTTGAAATTGACGGTTATTTTACCTTTCGTCTTCCGGTTTTTATGACCTTACTTTGATATATATATACGAAAAAAGAAATTTAAAAATTGATCACCCATATGTGAGGAAGAGTACTGGCACCAAGCTTATTTGAGTCATCAGTTCAAAACTCTTGCTTCTGGCATTGCTTTGTCGCAATCGTTCGCTCGGACAATTGATTGAGGATGACCACATTTGTAGTGATAGTGGCACGAAGATTAACTATTCACGGCGATATTGTAGTTGTTGTTGTCTAGTCCCAGCTCAGCAGGACTTTGATCAAAAGTGTTGCGATCGTTAAAGCAAATGCATAGATTATGTATCTATACTCTTACTCTTTTACTTGTTTCAGTCATTTGACTGCGGCCATGCTGGAGCACCACCTTCAGTCGAGCAAATCGACCCCAGGACTTATTCCTTGTAAGCCTAGTACTTATTCTATCGTTCGCTTTTTGCCGAACCGCTAAGTTACGGGGACGTAAACACACCACCATCGGTTGTCAAGCGATGTTGGGGGACAAACACAGACACAAACACACACACATACATATATACGACAGGCTTCTTTCAGTTTCCGTCTACCAAATCCACTCACATGGCTTTGGTCAGCCCGAGGCTATAGTAGAAGACACTTGCCCAAGGTGTCACGCAGTGGGACTGAACCCGGAACCATGTGGTTGGTAAGCAAGCTACTTACCACACAGCCATTCCTGCGCCTACAAAATAAAGCAGGAAACTGATTGACATTACTTGGAGTATGTATGTATGTATGTGTGTGTGTGTATGTGTGTATGTGTGTATGTATGTATGTATGTATGTATGTATGTATGTGTCTTTGTGTTTGTCCACCCCACCGATTAACAACCGATGTTGGTTAGCTTACGTCCTTGTAACTTAGCAGTTCAGCAGAAGAAAGCCATATACCAATTTACCAAAATAAGTACCAGACTTTAAATAAAATAAGTATTGGGGTAGATTTGTTCGACTAAAACCCTTCAAGGTGCTGCCTCAGCATTGCCACTGTCCAATGACTGAAATAAATACATGTAAAGGCTGCATAGAGGCTCCTACTTCGCTCGTTTTCTGTCAATAGTTCAATTTTTATTTTTACCCCGGTTAGATAAATACCTTGACCATTGTTATCATATTACGTAATATTATATTTCTTTCCTTGCGAAGTCTTTATCTCAATGTTACCGGCCTTATTAAAATTCATTTTATCATTCTGACCAGTTGATTATACATAATGGTCATTTTTTTTTTACTACCCGCCTATCGTTAATCTTTTTCACGAAACTATTCTATTCGTCGAGTAGTGTCATTAAAACGTTGGTAATAAACCACTCGGTGACATCTCACCCAAGACATATAACAAGATACTTAACTCGACCTTTGGGGAGAGATCACTGTAAATGAGTGTCTCTCGGGGCTCGAAAGGAGGCAGCTGTTTATGGCCAACGATATATGTTATATCTCAGCAGCCAGAAAATAAAGAATCCGATTCATTATTATACAACCAGTCTCTCATTAGAGTTAGGATTCAAGCTTCAGTGGCACACACTATCGTCCTGTATGTACACACACACACACACACACACACACACACAAATTCGCTTGCTCATCCACCAATACGTTTTGCATTCACCAACTTGTACACGTACGTATATGTATGCGTGTATGCTAACAGATATGTATGTATGTGTATTCATTGTTCATTGTATATGTATTGTGTTCCTCACAATAACATGCTTATACGCAGACTCTCTCTTTTTACTCTTTTACTTGTTTCAGTCATTTGACTGCGGCCATGCTGGAGCACCGCCTTTAGTCGAGCAAATCGACCCCGGGACTTATTCTTTGTAAGCCCAGTACTTATCCTATCGGTCTCTTTTGCCGAACCGCCAAGTGACGGGGACGTAAACACACCAGCATCGGTTGTCAAGCAATGCTAGAGGGACAAACACAGACACGCAAACATATACATACACATACATACATATATATACATATATATACGACAGGCTTCTTTCAGTTTCCGTCCACCAAATCCACTCACAAGGCATTGGTCGGCCCGAGGCTATAGCAGAAGACACTTGCCCAAGATGCCACGCAGTGGGACTGAACCCAGAACCATGTGGTTGTTTAGGCAAGCTACTTACCACACAGCCACTCCTGTGCCTTGAGTTTTTTTTTAAAAACAAGCCCACACAAATAATTCTTTCTACTATATAAGCACAAGGTTTGAAATTTCGGAGTTGGGTGGGGTGGGGTGCGGTGCGGTGTAGTCGTTTACATCGATTCCAGTGTTCAACTGGTACTTTAGTTTATCGATCTCTGAAGTGATGAAAGGTAAAGTCGACCTCAGCATAAAACCGGAAGGGATCTTTGTGGTTTTCATCACTGTTTGGAATTACCTTAAAAAAAATTTTTTTTCATGTATCATATAGATGTCATTTTTAACGCTGAATCCGAATTTGTTATTCATTTTATTCCATAAAAATTTTGCAGGTGTTCAAAGTTTGATAATTTTCAGACAATCAGAAAACAAGCACGTTCGCTTCCACCATCCGGGTGTGTGGGGGTGGGGCGCCAGCATGACAAAACATTAAACTAACTACAGTAAACAATGAAAAACATGAAAACATTCGCGAGCGAATTGAATATTTAAAAGATATGACCAAACCAACAGGAGTTGCTAGAAATAACTGTCAAAATATTAAAATATACACGAGCGAAGTTAACATTAAAACATTCGCAAGCAAATTACGTATTTAAAAGCTACGAACAAACTAACAGGAGTTGCTAGAAATAATATAAATGATGTTGGTTTGTTTATATTCTCGTAACTTAGCAGTGAGATTGAATTGATCAATTGAAATATCTGTTGATTGAATTAGCGTGCAAGTGGGTGAGCATGTCACAGACACGCGCACCAATCATTTACTTAATCCTTGGGGAGAATCGGCATGATGCGACGGTGAGTGTGGCAGCGCTCTAACCCTGTATTACAAAGATAACTTATTCTACAAACATTCGTTCAGTTTCCGTCAATCCATTTTCATTTACAAAACTTGGGTGAACCCGAGGAAAAGGTAAACGACACTTGCCCAAGATACGCATCTTTTCCTTTTGATGGACGGAATTTTCTAGTTAACTAAAAGATTTGAAACTTCGTATACTAGTAGAATGTGTCAAAAGAAAACATTATTGTAAACAAAATTGTAATTTGTAAGTTTAACGTAGTTTAATTCGAAGAATTTTAACCAATGAAATCCCAGCATACTACGTAGTTTGCTCGAACCCGGGACGTTGTGCTTGCTATGCGAATTTCGGCACTCCTTCGATATTGGTCTACAAAGTGCTTGTGTGAGGAGACAACGTCGTTCACCCTCTATTTGAGCCTAGCCTCTTTTATCTCTGTCATGAGGGAAGCTTGTGTGGAGTAGTGTACCAATATCGAAAGATAGCCCACATACATCAAAGCGTTGTGAATAGATCTGGTAGATGGAAAGTAAAAGGAGCCCTCATGTGTGTGTGTGTGTGTGTGTGTGTCTGCTGGCAGACACGTTTGCGCGCCGGGCGAAATGCTTAACGGTATTTCGTCTGCTCTTACGTTCTGAGTTCAAATTCCGCCGAGGTCGACTTTGCCTTTCATCCTTTCGGGGTCGATAAATAAAGTACCAGTTACGCACTGGGGTCGATGTAATCGACTTAATCCTTCTGTCTGTCCTTGTTTGTCCCCTCTATGTTTAGCCCCTTGTGGGCAATAAAGAAATATATATATATGTGTGTGTGTGTGTGTGTGAGTCCAACCCACTGCTTGAAACCGGTGTTGGTTTGTTTACGACCCTGTAAATTAGTTGTTCGGCAAAAGAGACCAATAGAAAAAGTACCAGGCTTTAAAAAAAAACAAACAAACAAAAATCATAAGCTCGACTAAACCCTTCAAAAGCAGTGTGCCCCATCATCTTGTGACTGAAACAAGTAAAAAAAAAAAAAAGAAAAAAAAAAAGATAAATAACCACGTGAAAAACAGCGGAAAGAAAGCATTGTTTTAAACGGAAGCACCAAGTTGATCAAATTGCCCTAGAAATAAGGGACAGAATGAGAGGGGGAATGGTAGAAAAACAATAGGGCGAAGAAATTTGTAGTTTGTTGGTTTGGATCTGATACCGTTTCCATCGTTTTGTTCTCGTTTACGGCTTTACGTTTCTCTTATCTTCCTTCCTTCCTGTCTGCGAGTCCTTTATTTTTCTATCTGTGAGCCTTTATCTTTTCTTTCTCCTCCCCACTTTCTCATCTTTCATCTTCATCAGTCTAGTAGTATATCTTACCCCCTTTCCTTATCTATTCTCTCTTTATTTTCTCTTCATGGGCAAATGGTTGTATGGTTAAGAAGCTCGCTTTGTAGCCACGAGGTTTCGGGTTCAATTCCACTTGGTGGCACCTTGCACAAGTGTCTGACTGATGTCTTTTGAGTGAATTTTGGTTGACTGATGTCTTTTGAGTGAACTTGATTGCTCATCATATCTGTCGATCGATCGGTCTGTCTGTCTGTCTGTCTCTACCTATCTATCTCACGGGTAAACCTCACCTGTCCTCCCCTTTACACTTCATATTGACATTTCTGTGATTACGATCCCTATTGATCAACTTTTTCCCCTCTCCCCCCTTTTTAAAAAAATCCTCCCCTTCTTTTTGTCCTCTTTCTTTCCTTTTACGATCCCTTTTGATCGAAAACCAACCCCCTTTTTTTTACCCCCAAAAGAAAAACTCTACCTTGTAATCTGTTCTGTCTGTGTGCAGCCCTGTGTGGCTAATAAAGAAACATATCTATGTGTGTGTGTATTTACTTGTCATTCCCCGCTACTGCTTGACAACCGGTGTTGGTTTGTTAAAATCCCCTTAACTTAGTGGTTCGGCAAAAGACGCCAGTAGAATAATTACTAGACTTTAAAAAAAAAGCATAAGTAATGGAGTCGATTTGTTCAAGTCGGTGCACCAATATGGCCGCAGTTCAATGACTAAAACAAATAAAAAAAATTACCTCTTTATTTTCACTCCCTCCCTCTCTCCCTCTTTTCTCTCTCTCTCTCTCTCTCCCTCTTTCTCGTCGTCTTTTCTATCCATCATCGTTTCTTCGTCTTTCACCTCCGTTTCTTACTTTTTTTCTTTGCTATCTTTATTTCAGAATTTAAAAAATAACAAACAAAAAATACAAAACTATTAAAACTAATACATAAATAACTAACTAACTAAATAAATAAATAAAAATAAATATCAAGTAAAACAAAATTACAATAAAAGATAACGAACTCCAACAAAAGAAAACAACAAATCCTTATAATCTCACCCGTCCAACTTCACGTTGCCACCCAAAGCTTGCTGGATTCGAAGTGAGAAACGGAATCCAGTGTAAAGTGTAGTATAAATCTCAAGTTTATTACGTTGATGAATTGATGATAAAGAGAGAAGCGATGGCGGCTCCCTCTCTCTCAAATGTAGACGGCGCGGGGTTTTTTTTTTCTCCCTAAAACGTCCATTAAACTTCTGTCCAGACAACGAACATTTGTTTCTGCTCTTGTACTACTACTACTACTACTAGTAGTAGTAGTAGTAGTAGTAGTAGGGTATATACCCCTTTATCTTATTGATATAAGTTTGCGTATGTGTGCGTGCGGGCGCGCATGTACTCTCTTTACTCTTTTTACTCTTTTACTTGTTTCAGTCATTTGACTGCGGCCATGCTGGAGCACCGCCTTTAGTCGAGCAAATCGACCCCGAGACTTATTCTTTGTAAGCCCAGTACTTATTCTATCGGTCCCTTTTGCCGAACCGCTAAGTGACGGGGATGTAAACACACCAGCATCGGTTGTCAAGCAATGCTAGGGGGACAAACACGCAAACACATACACACACACACACACATATATATATATATACATATATACGACAGGCTTCTTTCAGTTTCCGTCTACCAAATCTACTCACAAGGCATTGGTCGGCCCGGGGCTATAGCAGAAGACACTTGCCCAAGATGCCACGCAGTGGGACTGAACCCAGAACCATGTGGTTGGTTAGCAAGCTACTTACCACACAGCCACTCCTGTGCCTACTACTACTACTACTACATGTAACTGTCCTAAGTACCTTACCCTACCTATGTTTCTTTATATTTTTTTAATATTTATTTAGTTTAAGCACGTTCACTCCCACTCAGATATGCACGATCACTTGCATACACACACACACACACATCCTCTTTTACTTGTTTTAGTCCCTGGATTGTGGCCACGATGGGGCACCACATTGAATTCTTTAGTCGATTAGATTAACCCCGGTGCTTATTCTTTGAAAGTCTGCCTCTTTCTCTCCCTTTTTATCACAAGCACGCACTCTGACACACACAGGATCGCTTCACCTGTTAAAAATAGTGACCAAATTTCCTTCGAACGACAGAAAAAAAAGCGCAGGAGTGACTGTGTGGTAAGTAGCTTGCTTACCAACCACATGGTTCTGGGTTCAACTACATGGTTCTGAGTTCACCAATAGTATCCACGCACGCACGCGGCAGCGAGCTGGCAAAATCGTTACCGCGCCGTACGAAATGTTTAGCAGTATTTCTTCTGGTTCTTTACGTTCTGAGTTCAAATTCTGCCGAGGCCGACTTTGCCTTTAATCCTTTCGGAGTCGATATAATTAAGTACTAGTCAAGCACTGGAGTCCATGTAATCGACTTAGCTTCTGCCCACAAACCGCTGGCCTTGTTCCAAATTTTGAAACTAATATATATATATATATATATATGCACACACAATACGAAGACTTGCTTCAAAAACGGCTCGTGTCACTAAGAGTTTTTTAAGAAAATTTCTTCATATATGTGTGCGCATATGTGTGTGTGTTTGTATGGTTCTCTTATTAGATCCAAGATCGAACCTGTTAGTGATTCTTACCCCACCTCTCTCTCATGTATGTATGTATGTATGTATGTGTGTGTGTGTGTGTGTGTGTGTAAACTTTTATTCACAACGCCCACATTCGAATAATGGTAGTCTTATCCATTCTCCAAACACACACCTACATAGTATGTACTTAAGCATTGGGCCCTTTTAAGGTATATATATCCCATTCCTTTGAAATCTTGTTTGCCAAAACATTAACTCTGCGCTACAAAGATAGAAATATCTTTTTGTTTTCTGTCATGCATACACATATACTGAAAGATATTTTCTTTCGGTCATATATATTATAAAAACGAATACGTCTCCACCAATTACAAATTGTTCACACTACGCTATCTTTGTTTTCCTCTCGCACCACCTCTCACTCACTCTCTTTCTCATCTCCTTCACTATGATTTTCTTTGGTAGAGTATTTTTTTCTGTACCTTACTTCTGTCTTGTATATATATATTTTTTGTAGATTGATTCATTTTCATATACGAGAGAATGCTGAAAAGTCCCTGACTTTAAGGGTGTCGCGAAAGGCTTGGCGGGAGGCCAAACCTTCCGAGTCCTTTTACGGGGTTTAGAAAAACTGAAGGACCACTGCAATAAGTGTGTGAATCTGAGAAGGGAATATGTTGCACAAAATCATAATTAACTGATCCTCCTGTATTTTCTTTTATCCAAAGCCAGAAACTTTTCAGCACCCCCTCGTACACGCTGGAGAAGGTGGCTGTAGTGGTGTGGTAATTGCGGTGGTGGTGGTGGTGGATTTTATTAAGTGTTGCTACCGGTTCTGCCATGTCCCAAATCTTCAGAAAGATCTCAAACACGGCTGCAGCAAGATTAAGCATTTATCAAGTTTAGAGTGCGACCGTTACTATATATTAATTAGACAGAATTAAAGGGAGTCGGTGGACAGTCAACCGGTATATATTATTGACTCGGGGACTAGAGAGCCAAAGTGGAACTGTGTCTGATGGGTCCCACCTGAAAACGGAAAACTGTCAACTCTTGCATCCCCTTGTACAGCAAAGGAAGGGGGAAAATAGCTAAAAACGGTAAAGTCCTTAATTTTTGTTTCCTCTAATCCCAGATGAACCCACATCGTGACAGGAAGCACAAGGACAGCTCCATCCTACTCGCTTCTTCAACAAAAATAGTACAGAAAGATCTCCAAAACACTGAAAGGCGGTGCACCAGCTTCTGGCTGAAACCAATAAAAAATAAAAGAATATCACAAAGCTGTAACATTCTGTATGTGCTTTTCAATTTCACGTGACATGTCAATTTCAGATTTGTGTTTGTTGTCGTGATGAGGAGGCCTGTCAGTTTGCAGAATGTGTTTAGTTATTACGCTTTACGTTCTGAGGAGGCGCAATGGCCCAGTGGTTAGGGCAGCGGATCGCGGTTTCGATTCCCAGACCACGCGTTGTGAGTGTTTATTGAGCGAAAACACCTAAAGCTCCACGAGGCTCCGGCAGGGATGGTGGTGATCCCTGCCGTACTCTTTCACCACAACTTTCTCTCACTCTTTCTTCCTGTTTCTGTTGTACCTGTATTTCAAAGGGCCGGCTTTGTCACTCTGTGTGTCACGCTGAATATCCCCGAGAACTACGTTAAGGGTGCACGTGTCTGTGGAGTGCTCAGCCACTTACACGTTAATTTCACGAGCAGGCTGTTCCCTCATCGTCGTAACTGACGGAGTGCTTCCACATTGACGTTCTGAGATCTAATCATGCCGAAGTCAACTTTGACTTCATCCTTGTGGTTGGGGAGATAACATATTAGACAAGTACTTGTTCTAATTTAATCGACTATACCCTCCATCTAAATTTAAAACCTTATACTTACCTGAGGGAATTAATAGAATCATAAGTGCATCGGACAAAAATGCCTGGCATTATTTGTTCCGGCTTTTACGTTTTATGTTCAAATCCTGTTGAATTCAATTTTGTCTTTCATTCTTCCTGGTTCCTAAATATCCTTTCTATGCTAGGGACAAGGCCTGAAATTTGGCGGGATTTCATCGACTCCTATAATTTGACTGATACTTATTCTATCAATCCCGATAGACTGAAAGACAAAATCTACCTACAGGTTTTTAAATATAAGGTTATCCAAATGCTAGAGTCGGCATGGTCGGATTTTCCCTTCGCCTATCTTGACGCTTGTGTCTATGTAAGAACTTGATGTATTCACGCCTCATCTATTGACTACTTTATTTTCCTTTCTTAATATATGTATCCTGTGTTTCGGCATTAGTGAAGTTGCATTCTTTGAAGAAGTATCAAGGTTTGATTCGATTACTTTGTGACCTTGTTAAATTATCTTCGCTGTGAAAATTGTGCCACAATCCATAATTTGAAAATCCATTATCGTACTAGTCGGGTCATTGCTACTTAACTACTCCCGTGACAGGGCAGTCTCACGCAAATTAATTTATTTCCTCCATCAGCTGTTTGTATATTGTCTATATGTGTATGTGTAAGCTTGTTGTGTGGTTTTCTTGCCCTCGAACGGGGAACATACAAACTGCCATAATTGTTAAAGAAAAAAAAGGTATTTTATTACCAAATATGGTAAGCAATACTTTCTAAATGGTTTTGACATATGAGAAAAATTTTACGATTTTACGTCCACCCCCAACCCTATCAAATATATTTTCTCTTTAACCCCGTTTTCTTTCTTTTTCATTTTCTTTTCTACTCTTATTCTTTCCTTTTCTTTTCACTTATTTGATATATTTATATCAAGATGTATATATGTATGTATGTATGTATGTATTAATAATAATGAAATTGTGTGTGTGTATGTGTGTGTGTGTGTGTGTGTGTGTGTGTGTGTGTAAGTGCGCGCAAATACCAGAAATTCAAGACCTGAATCTCCAGATACTCTCTGAAATAAGTGTGTCCAAAAGAGTTTTACATCTGTCTTCATTTAACCCACTTTTACACACCTTCCTACCCACCCAAGCGCATGCGTGCACACACACACACACTCACACACACACACACACACACACACACTCATACAGACACACACATCGAGATACATGTGTGCGGTACATTAAATGCTAAATTCAGACAGATTATGATATTCAGTGGAACATTTTTTTTTTCCATGGAATTAAAAAGGAAAGATTCAAAAACAGAGAGAAGCAACATTTTTATGTTAAAGTCTATTATATTATATCAGGCTTGCCTATCCTTCCCCAGACAGTCACTCGCGCGCGCGAATCTGTGAAAGCGCATCCATTATATATATATATATATATATATATATATATTCTGGTCTTGTGGGAGATCGGGCGATATAATATTTTTATGTCTCATAATAAGAATGGCCGATTCAAATTGTATTTATCTTTTGCGTAAATCTCAATTATTCTACGAACGATGAAAAGAGACGAAGCTTAACGGTGTTGACAATTTGTTTTATTCACAGATCCTCTTATTGTCCATTTTGTCTCTTAAAATTTCCAGTTTTTCTTTCGGAGGCGGGGTGGCGATGGTAATGATGAGGGTGGAGGTATTATGGTTATAACACCTTGTCTGAGGCGTTATACTAAAGCTTTTTTTTTTTTTTTAGGTATTTATTTTTTTCATTTATTTCTGCCATTCGTAAGAGTTCTATCTTTAGTCAAGACGTTCTTTATTCAGTGGAGAAAACCAGTTCGCTTTATTTTATTTTAATTTTTTTTTTATTTGAAGTTCAGCTTTCCCTGGATCATCTGTTCTCTTCAGGTAATATCTCTGTCTGTTTGTATAACAGCCACCTGTTGCTTTTCCTTTTTTACATTTTTCACATTTTCTGAGGAATGATTATCAGCCGAATCGTCGAGACTTTCCCTTTTTAAGCATTAAATTAATACATTTTCTAAAACTCATGCCGTATGTTTGTCTTCTTTTTGTGTTTATTGCTTAGCACTCCCCTATATATATATATATATATATATATATATATATATATATATATATATCGTTTGTGTGGATATGTGTGGTGTGTATACACATGCACACGCACTGATAATGCCTAATGAGGTAGAATATTTACATTTACCTCTCTGTTAGCAGTTTTTAGGCTTCTTAAGTGTTTTTTCTCTGATAAAAGACTATCTCCTGTCCATGTGATGATTAGTCGTGATACTCCGTCAGTTACGACGACGAGGGTTCCAGTTGATCCGATCAGCTGAACAGCCTGCTCTTGATATTAACGAGTGTGACAAGGCTGGACCTTTGAAATACAGGTACAATAGAAACAGGAAGAAAGAGGGAGAGAAAGTTGTGGTGAAAGAGTACAGCAGGGTTCGCCACCTCTCACCCTCTACCGGAGCCTCGTGGAGCTTTAGGTGCTTTTGCTCAAACACTCACAACGCTCAGTCTGGGAATCAAAACCATGATCCTATAACCATTAGTCTGTTGCCCTAACCACTGGGTCATTGCGCCTCCACTGATGATTAGTAATACATAGCTATTTATAGTGTATTCAAACTAGGACTCAGCTAAACTGCTCAGTCTAATTTGCATAACAGTTTTGACAGCAAGAATTAATACATAGAGTACTATACAACATCTTATAAATAATTTCACATGGAAGGTATATCTGTTTTCATTTACAGAGCAAATAAACTGTGAAACCATAAGATATTTTAATGTTCTTTTTCTCCCATATGACTTACCAACAAGGTATCAAATCTACATAGGACACAGATTCATACACACATACAATATATGTGTGTGTGTGTGTGTGTGTGTATCTTTTACTTACTGGTTTTGGGCATTAGATTGCAGTGTTGCTGAAGCACTTTTTTGAAGAATCATTAATCAAATGAGTCAACTCCAGTACACTTTATAAAACTTGGTACTTATTCTATCAGTCTCTTTTACAGAACTGATAAGCTGTGGGGATGTAAATGCACTAACACCAGTTACCAAGCAGTGGTGACAGGAGAAACACAGACACACACACACATGCACTCAGATCTACAAATGTATATATATATATATGTGTGTGTGTGTTGTGTGTGTGTGTGTGTGTGTGTGTGTGTGTGTGTGTGGTGTGTGTGTGTGTGTATATATATATATATATGCATGTATATATTTGATGGGCTTCTTTCAGTTTCTGTCTACCAAGTCCACTTACAAGGCTTTGCTCAGCCTGAGGCTATACAAGGCACTCACCTTAGGTGCCGATAGTGGGAACCCAGAACCATGTGGTTGGGGAGCCAACTTCTTAAACCTCTGCATACTTTGGGATCATTAATGAATTCCACTCACATAACACTAGTCAGCCTGAAGCTAGGGTGCAATACAATTGCACAATTGACCATACAACAGGACTGCACCTGGAACCATGAGGCTGAATAGAGAACTTTGTCAGCTATATAGACATAGGTGCAAGCATGGCTGTGTAGTAAGAAGTTTGCTTCCCAACCACATGGTTCCGGATTCAGTTCCACTGCATGGCACCTTGGACAAATTTATTCTACTATAGCCATGGACTGACCAAAGCCTTGTGAGAGGATTTGGTAGAGAGAAACTAAAAGAAGCCCAGCATATATATATATATATATGTATATATCTATGTGTGAGTGTGTGTTTATATCTGTGTTTGTTCTCTACTACTGATTGACAACTGGTGTTGATGTGTTTATGTCCCTGTGCCTAGCAGTTCAGCAAAGAGACACCGATAGAATGAGTAACAGGCTTTAAAAAAGAGAAGATAAGCTCTGGGGTTGATTTCCTCAAGTAAAACCCTTCAGGGCAATGCCCCAGCATGGCCACAGTCAAATGACTGAAAGAATAGAAGAATATCTGTACTTTAATACAATCAATCTTGACCAGATTATGCCATCCAAACTATGACTAGTGCTTTGTTTCTTATAGAAATTGTAGGATGTAGCCAACCTTATCTGAATGCAAAGCCCCATATATGCCTTCTGTTTAATGTTAATGCAAGGAGACATGTATGCAAAAGTAATTTCATGGTCGATATACTTTGTATATTGAGAAGGGTAAATGTGTATTAGAGTGGAACAGTGAGTACATGAAACATCAACACTGGAACCGTATTATCTTGCATGCTATCATTATGTTTATTCTATCAACTCACCTATGTGTGTGTGTTTGTGTGTGTTGTCAGTGCTGTTTAGTCCCAGGTAAAACTTTTAACAAACCTATGATCAAAAGCTTTCCACTCAGGATCATCCTGTCTTTACATTACTCTAACTAATAAATTGGAAGTGTTTGATTTGAGGTAGATTTGGCAATTGCTTCTGGCAAGTTGAGTCACCAGTCAGTGGCCTCACTGGCTCGAGTGCATGTGTGTATGTGAATATGCATCTAGATGATTGCATACTCCGAGAATTTTTCCCCTAAGGTTTTATTATTGTTCCCTTTTTTCCGACACTAGCAATTTTGCCAGCATATCAATAATAATAATAATAACAGTGGTTTCAAATTTTGCCACAAGGGCAGCCATTTTAGAGGAAGTGATTAGTTGATTACATCAACTCCAGTGTTTCACTGGTACCTAATTTATTGACCTCGAGTAGATGAGAAGGAAAGTTGACCTTGGTGGAATTTGAACTCAGAAATTAGCGACAGGCGAAATACCGCTGAGCATTTTGTCTGGCGTGCTCACAATTCTGTCAGCTCGCCACCTTGGATAATAATAGTAATAATCTTTTCTACAATAGGTACAAGGCCTGAAATTGGAGCAGGAGGATAATCAATAACATCCCCCCCCCCGATAGGATGAAAGGCAAAGATGACCTTGGCAGAACTCAGAACATAAAGATTAAGAAATAATAATAATAACAATAGCACTCAGAGAATGCAAACCTCCACCAAGGCAACACCAATGTCCTCTCAATGATTAGCCAGAGATGATTTTTAAAATGAGAATATCTTAAATAAACTCGAATGCTCTCACAAACAAGAATACTAAAAATGAACCTGACCACTCTCAAAAATTAAGTAAAAGAGCAGAAAAATAGTCCAGTATCTTTGTTTGGTACCAGATTGATACCAAAATCTAATCACTTTGTGCCAGTCACAAGGCCAAACATCCCTGAAAGTTTTATCTGAATCTGTCCTGTGGCACAAGGACTGAAATTTTGCGAAGGGGGATAGTTTATTGCATGACTGCTGTTTATTTTATTGACTCCAAAAAAGGATGAAAGATAAAGTCAGACTTGGCAGAATTTGAACCCAGCATAAAAAAGCCCTCCAAGCATTTTGTCCAACTCGCTAACGATTCTACCTGCTCACCACCATTTTTTAAAACTATGTTGATAGTTCTTTCTTCTATAAGTATGAGCTTGAAATTTGGAAGCGCTCAGCTGGTAATTATTTTATCAACCGCCCCCCCAAATGAAAGGCAGGCAAAGTTGGCCTTGGCAGAGTTTCAACCCAGAACCTTAAAAGCTGTAAAAAATACTGCTAAGCATTTTGTCTGACTTGCTAACAATTCTACCAGCTCTCCGCCTTAATGATAATGATGGTGATGATGATGATGAGTGTTCTATGACAATAAAAGAAATTGGTAAAAAACTGCATTCAGAATAAGCAAGACTGTGTGTGAATGAAATGTAGGTGTGTATGTGTGTGACTGTGTATTTATGTTTGTGTGTGTGTATAATATATATATATATATATATATATATACATACATATATGTATATATATATATATATATATATATGAAGGCGCATGGCTCAGTGGTTAGTGTCGAGCTTACAATCATGAGGTTGTGTGTTCGAATCCCAGACCCGGCTGCATGTTGTGCTCTTGAGCAAAACACGTTATTTCACGTTGCTCCAATTTACTCAGCTGTAGAAATGAGTTGCAACGTCACAGGTGCCAAGCTGTATCGAGCCCTTTGCCTTTCCCTTGGATAACACTGGTGGCGTGAAGAGGGGAGGCTGGTATGCATGGGCGACTGCTGGTCTTCCGTAAACATCCCTGCCCGGACTTGTGCCTGGGAGGGTAGCATTCTAGGTGCAATCCCATGGTCAATCATGACCGAAGGGGGTCTCAGGATTTATATACATACACACATATGTATATATGTGTGCATGCATATGTATATGTATATGTGAATGTATATGTATATATATATATAATCGAATTGAACCAGCCAGGATCCCTGGTCTGGTGGTACGTAAAAAGCAGTATCCGACTCGTGGCCGATGCCAGCACCGCCTCGACTGGCTTCCGTGCCGGTGGCACATAAAATACACCAATCTGACCGTGGCCGTTGCCAGCCCCGCCTGGCACCTGTGCAGGTGGCACGTAAAAAGCACCCACTACACTCACGGAGTGGTTGGCGTTAGGAAGGGCATCCAGCTGTAGAAACATTGCCAAATTAGACTGGAGCCTGGTGCAGCCTTCTGGCTTCCCAGAACCCCGGTCGAACCGTCCAACCCATGCTAGCATGGAGAACGGACGTTAAACGACGATGATGATGATGATATATATATATACAAGAGAATAATTTTATAACTTCGTTAAACTGAAAAGCAATTTTGTTAAACTGAAGAACAAAAATAAAAATAAAAATAGGACTTCAGCTGGAAGTGCTCAGGGGACACCGAGGCGAAAGGAGAAATAAATTGAAACGTATAATGAAGAAACACTCCAGTTGGTCAAAACAACTTTATATCATTCCCAAATTATCAAAAACCAAATATGAATATATATTAAAACAATAGGGTCGCCAATGGTAAAACCTAACAATATAAAATATACACATATACATGAATAAAAGGTGATAAAACCTAAAAGGGTAAGTCGAATGAAGAAAAATATAGGGAATAATTAATCTTCTCTCTCTATATAAACGGCAGTTTGTCTGTGTGTGTTTCTGTGTGTCTGTTAGGTTGTACCCTCACCCTGACCACTGCTTTCAACCGATTCTGATGAAACTTGACACACACATAGCCCAATGTCATAATTCAAAACTAACGCAGCGAAAATTTTGAAAAGTTCCCCCAGTTCTGAAAAAAATCGATAAATTCGACATGGGGTCGAGAATCAGAAACACAAACCACAGACTGTCTAGGGGACGCAACTCGACCTTTTTAACTCTCAAAAAAAATTTACCATAATTTTTTTTCCATTTTTTTGCTATTTTTGGGCTATAACTCTCTAAAAATGCTTTATAGTTATTTCCCTTACAAACCTGAGCAACGCCGGGCGATACTGCTAGTGTATAATAAAGGCGACTAAAAGATTAAGCAATGGTGCTAAAATAATGTAAATATAAATATATATAAATGCAAGAATATAAAGATACAAAATAAAGTGTAAGGCAACCAGGATAGTCCATTCAACCCCATCTCTACAATCGTTTCAAAGGATGCTGCTTCACATCGTTAATGTACAGAGTGAGGATATAAAATTCTTGGCATCTGTGTGTGTGTGTGTATGAATACATATATCTATAAATGCATACATACATGATTATTATGTGTATTTCTGAAAAATCATTAATCTAAAGCACAGCTGTGATGATAGTTTATCTTGTTAATTTAACCTGCAACCACCATCCGTATCTCTGTTGCCTTGTATTTTGATTTGTTACCAATACTTAATCTCCACATCCTTCATTTCTTCAGTTACTGGGATTTCATCCGTACCCCCACCCCCACCACAAATTTATACATATACAAGTTTACGTTTTAGCAGTGACATGGGCTTTTATATGTAATGATTATTTTTTTTTTTTTTGTAGGAGGAGTAAGGGATAAATGGTGAAATACTGAAATACATAGAGTGGAGGGGCTAAATGTGTGAGAAAAGTTTTAGAACCATAAATATAAAAACTGCCTCATTGGTGCAGGAGTAGCTTGCTTACCAACCACATAGTTCTGGGTTCAGTCCTACTGCGTGGCACCTTGGGCAAGTGTCTTCTACTATAGTCTCGGGCTGACCAAAGTCTTGTGAGTTAGGATGTAACAGTTTTCAGTGAAGCAGCAGTCTCAGAAAAATTGAAGATTATCAGCATCTTTCTCAAAGAACTTATTCAAAATATAGGGAAATTGTGAATGTGTGTGGGGGTGGGGGTTGAGTGGGAAAGGGTGTACATATCTGTTCCAAGTTGTAGGGTATTGTTTTGCACCTTGATATCACACTTTTCGTAGGGGCACATCTTCGTGGCTAAGTCACAGGCTATGTAACTTTTTCTAACACTTTCTCTTAACCTGTTAAAAGAATGCTGGGTACTGTTGATACATAAGTGTGTGTGTGTGTGTGGTGTGTGTGTGTGCGTGTGTGTGCACATGTTTCTGTGTGTGTATATATACACACTGCAAATAAGTAACAGTTTTTAAGAAGTGTATGTACACATTTATATACATCATGCGTATTTGTATATATGATCTGCTCCACACACACACACACATACACACTCACACACATATATAATTGTGTGTGTTGTGGTATTTGTTTATATGACTGATTGTCACATAAACTATTCTTTTAGTAATTGAAAATTCACAGCATATCATACAAGAATAGCTTTAAAGTAAGCAGAGCAGAAAGTTAGGTCTATGGGAGAGCTGAGATGAAATGTAGCAGGGACTTGGATTTTTTTTTAAAAGGGGGCTGGAAATTTGGTCTGTCTTTCTTCTCCACCCTACTGTCATTAGTTTATTCTTCAAAGAACCCTCCTTTAACAACTGCTCAGTCAACACAAATTATCTTCCAGGTGGATTTGTTTAGATTTGATCCTCCCCTTACAACCAGCTCTTGGCCTTTCCACTATTGTGGCCAATGAATGACTTTGCTATAGAATGGAAGAGATAAATTATACAAGACAAGACCAGACCATACTCTTGCCTCTACTGTAGCCCCCATGTGCAATAAGGCTTTGGGCTGATATGAGAGTTGGTATTGAATGTGGGTATGGGTATTTTAAAATTTCATCTCATTTAAGTTGCTAATGTTATTGACAAAATCATGAACATCACACAATTTCATACTCCATTTTCTGTGTATGAAATTATAATCATTATTCCACAATGATTAAACTTTGTTGGATTTTGTCACTCTTAATTTGCTAGCATAATTGTTGTTTTAGCTTTGTGTTAATCTTGATCAGAGACACCATTTCACATGTTTTTTTTACACATTTTATATCTAAAAATTTATAGTATATCTAGGAGTAATTCTTGGCATGACTATGTGGTTGAGAAGAATACTTCCCAACCACCATTTGGTTTCAGGTTCAGTTCCACTGCATGACACCTTGTGCATGTGTCATCTGATATGATCCCAGCCTGATCAAAGCTCTGTAAATGGATTTGGTAGATGGAAGCTGAAAGAACCTGTCGTGTGTGTTTGTGTATTTCTATGTATGTGTGAATAAATGTATGTTTGTGTCGTCTAGGCTTAACATCGTACGATTGTTGTAAATGAATTTCATTCATTTCCAATATTTTACAAAAACATGTCTGACCATGAGGAAATATTATCTTGCTTGGAGACAAGTAAAGATTAGCAAGAGAAAGGGTATCCAAGTGTAGAAAATCTGCTTCAGTAACCTCCGACTGATCCATGCAAACATGGAAAAATAGGCATTAAAATAAATATTAAAAAAGTGTTATCTAGGAATTCTCTTTCTTGAATCCTTTTCTTGAAAGTTTCAGTCCCTTTGACTGTGGCTACACTGAAGCACAATATCAAAGGGTTTTTTTTGTTGATTGATCCTGGTTCTTTGACTGGTACTTAGTTCCTCAATCTCTTTTACTTGTTTCAGTCATTTGACTGCAGCCATGCTGGAGCACCGCCTTTAGTTGAGCAAATCGACCCCAGGACTTATTCTTTGTAAGCCTAGTACATATTCTATCAGTCTCTTTTGCCAAACCGCTAAGTTACAGGGACATAAACACACCAGCATCGGTTGTCAAGCGATATTGGTGGGATAAACACAGACACACAAACATACACACACATGCACAAACACACATATATACATATATACGATGGGCTTCTTTTCAGTTTCCGTCTACCAAATCCATTCACAAGGCTTTGGTCAGCCTGAGGCTATTGTAGAAGACACTTGCCCAAGGTGCTATGCAGTGGGATTGAACCCGGAACCATATGGTTGGTAAGCAAGCTACTTACCACACAACCACTCCTATGCCTATCTCATGAGATATGAATTGGAAAAAGGTGATAACTTGATTGGGCATAAATACTGCCAAGTATTTTGACTCTATTAAGAATATTGAGTGCCCCTGTCAGTATATGTACTACTGTTAGCCTTAAAATTCCTTTAAAGCAGCTATGGGCAAACTGCAGTCTGTGGGACTTTCTGATAGGCACACCAACAAAAATGACTTATTTGAATGTTTTAGTAGTATAGCCCACCTAATGATGAACAATGTCTGACATGGCTTGCTTCTCAAAAAAGGTTGCCCATGTCTACTCTAAAATAACAACCTGAACAGTAACATATATATATATGTACACACACATATATACACACATACATACATATACATACATACATACATCATCATTATCATCATCATCATCATTTAATGTCCTTTGTCCATGTTGGCATGGGTTGGACGGTTTGACCAGGGCTGACATGCTGGAAGGCTACACCAGACTCCAGTCTGATTTGGTATGGTTTCTACAGCTGGATGCCCTTCCTAATGCCAACCACTCTAAGAGTATAATGGGTGCTTTTACATGCCATCAGCATGGGTGCTATTTGTATGATGCCAGTATCTGCCACGACTATGATTTTACTTGTTTGAAGGCTTTTCTTCTCAAGCACGGCATAATGTCAAAGGTCTCAGTCATTCATCATTGCCTCCATGAAGCCCAACACTCAAAAGGTGCTTTTCACATGCCACCAGAATTGACCACCCAACCTCTGTGAGGCCCAATGCTCAAATGGTGCTTCTTACATGCCACCAGCATGGGTGCCAATTATGTGACACCAGCATTGGCCACAACTATGATTTTACTTCACTTGATGGCTCTGCTCAAGCACAGCATATTGCCAAAGGTCTTTGTCATTAGTCTTTTCCTCCATGAGGCCCAAAGTTTGAAGATCATGCTTTACCACCTCGTCTCATGTTTCACCACCTCATATTTATATGATGTGTGCACATACACTTGTATGAAAGGCTACTGCCTAGATTTCTTCATTGTGTTTCACTCACAAAGTATTGATGAAAAGACTATTGATGAAAACACTTCCCCAAAGTGTTGCATAGTAGGATCAAACCTGAATCCATGTAGTTTCAAAATGTATTTCTTAACCATATGTCTATGCATAAGACTTCTCTCTTTAAGTGCCAGTTTCGAAAGCCATTCTATTACTGAGTTTACACAAATGATTGCTAAATATTAATGTTGGGAAGTAGATGGTCATAAGCTCCATCTTTACTTCAGTCATCATTATGTTGAGTTATATGGCAATGCATACTTCCTTATTTTGCTAACGAGGGTGCCTCTACATAGATGTTTGGCCTTCTAGAAATAGCAGGTATATCTCTTTTATATCACATCCTCTCATCTTCGAGAAAAAGTTGCACAATGGATAATGTAGTCCTGAATGCAGTCTGCCTAGAGAAAAAGGCATGATAGTCATAACTGGAATGTCTTTAATCATAGAGCTGCTCAATCAGAGTTGACCAAGGGCTAAATAATAACAAAAACGACCTTCTTTTACCTTAATGTCTGATAAGTTCCTCCACTCCCACTTCACATCAGCAGATATGAAGTGCATCCAGCTATAAAAACAATTTCTCAACCAAGAAATTGCCTCTGGTTGTAGATGAGTAAGTAGGTGTGTGCAATTGAAACAACGCATTGGGAATGTTTTTGTTTTTTGTTATGTGATTGAGATTTATTGTTAAAGCAATAAGGCGTTTCATTCACCAGAACGCTTAACCTCGTCTACTTGTCTGTCAGTCTCTCCCATGCTTGTCTCTGTTTATCTCTCCTACATTTCTCTCTGTCTATTATTCTATATTTGTCTGTTAGTCTGTCTAACCACCTCTTTTCTATATATATTTCTTTACTGCCCACAGGGGGCTAAACATAGAGGGGACAAACAAGGACAAAGGAATCACAATGACCCCAGTTGCAAAACTGGTACTTTATTTATCGACCCTGAAAGGATGAAAGGCAAAGTCGACCTCGGCGGAATTTGAACTCAGAACATAACGACAGATGAAATACCGCTAAACATTTCGCCTGGCGCGCTAACGTTTCTGCCAGCTCGCCACCTTTTTTCTATATATATTAGGCATAGGCATGGCTGTGTGGTAAGAAGCTTGCTTCCCAACCACATGGCTCTGAGATCAGTTTCACAGTACGGCACCTTGGGCAAGTATCTTCTGCTATAGACTCTTCTAAAAGATAAAAGATGTGCATCCAGTTAGTGTTCATGTATGTGGGTGTATCTAGCCATCATGTCTGTCTGTCTGTCAATCAATCAATCAATCTCCTATCTGTCTGTTTATGCATCTTTATTACTACTTACCAGCTGTTCCGTGTCTATGCTCATCAAACTGTTTTCTGTCACCAGCTGGTAGTTCTTCTCTCTATCTATCTATCGCTCTCCTTTCTTTATCTATGTCTGTCTTTGTTTCTGTCTCCTCTTTATTTTTCTAGTTATTGCTCTTCATCATCATCATCATCGTTTAACGTCCGTTCTCCATGCTAGCATGGGTTAGACGGTTCGACCGGGGATCTGGGAAGCCAGAAGGCTGCACCAGGCTCCGGTCTTATCTGGCAATGTTTCTACAGCTGGATGCCCTTCCTAACGCCAACCACTCCGTGAGTGTAGTGGGTGCTTTTTACGTGCCACCTGCACTGGTGCCAGGTGAGGCTGGCATCGGCCACGGTCGGATTGGTGCATTTTACGTGCCACCTCTCTATATATTTAGCTTTTCTCTCTTGCTCTATATTAACTCTTCTCTCTCTTTCTATTTCACTAGCTTTTAACCTTCTTAGGCTGTAGTCTTCATCTCTACTAGCAATGATTTTTGTCTGTCTGATTTTATCATTTATTTATAACTTTTCTTTTTCATTTTCCAGATTACCACTTGGATTTTACAATGTTACTTTATTTATACCGGAACATTACATAAAATCAACAAGTAAGTATATTTTGATTTTGGCTAAATATATCTATGAATGATTGGCCCAGAATGCTTGTGACAAGGTTTCAATACTGGGCAATGGCTCTGCAGCTGAATATCACTGCCTTTGTACCACCACTCAGTCATCCTCCACCACAAAAATAAAACAAATTTACAAATGTGAGAAAGATAAACAGATGAATCTTTTTCTTCCTTTTTGAGATGTGAACTTTAAAATAATTGAGTTTGTGTGTATATATGTGTGTGTGTGAGTGTCGATGTTATTGTATTGATGTTTATCAACTATTTTTGCAGTAGAGTTGTGTTATCTGAGAGAGAGAGAGAGAGAGAGAGAGAGAGAAGACATGCATGCATGCACACACCCATGTGTACTTTCTAACTTGGTATAAGTTTATAATAATTTACCATAAGGTTATATTGCACTTCATTTAAGTACTGAACTGATTGTATGTGCATGTGTGCAAGTGTATGCATACATACACACACATACACACAAAACAAATGGGTCTTTGTTTTCAATGCTGAGTATTTAGTTGTTTCAACTGGATCATTAAATTGAGCAACAAAGGTGGATCTTCAAATTTGTTGTACAATCCATCTGCATCCGTATTCACTCACAAAGCATGAGCCAGCTTGAGGCTATGGTAAAAGACCCTCAAAATTCCACATGATAGGATCAAATATGAGACCTTGTGATTGTGAAGCAAACTTCTGTTTGGTCATGTTGCATCTACATATGCATGCATACATACATAAATGCATTCATACATGCATACATGCATACATACATACATAATATATACATACATAATGCATGCATGCATACATACATACATTCATTCATTCATTCATTCATCATTCATTCATTCATTCATTCATTCGAATGCATATTTATTGTGATAAGTACCAGTCTAGCACAGAGAACAATTTGATTATCACTCACTCCAAATTTGTAGCTTTATTTTTTTTTCTGCTGATATTGTGGCATTCATGTTCCTGCAGGACATTGAGGTCACATCACTCTCAACGGCTTGAGGGATCCTGCAAAGATCATGACCACAGTTTCTCCTCCTCTGACTAACATTTCGAAAACAAAAATCAAACGAAAACAAAGATACTATGGAGTATTTTGTGGAATCATATTAAAGAAAAGTATACAAAAAATATAAAATAATATCTAATTCTCAACAAAATAATTTTGAATCTCCACTGTGCAACAACAGTCAACAAGAAAATGTTATCTTCTACTGAAAACTTACCTGTTGAATAAAGTCTGTTAACAGGTGTTTTGTCCAGAAAGCACCTTTAATTAGCCCAAATATTTCTCTATTATTATTGATGTCGTTGAGCCCCAAATCAGCATGGATCAAACAGAGCTATGATCAATGGCATTCCAGCCATGATCATCTCATCATTTTTGTATGACATGGACCATGAAACAGTATGGTGTGGATTGAAGAATTATTGATTACTATTTTGAAGCAGATCAAGTGATTGATTCCTTCACTGACTTGTATGGCTGCTGTGTTTTCTTGCAATCAGAATTTATTTGGCAAATTGTTTAAGGACAAATATATACTTCTTACCATACATATATGTTTGTGCATATGAGTGTATGTGTGTGATGTATATACTTGAAAGGTGTTAATGACAGGAGAAAGGGCATTTTGTTGTGAAACAAAGCTTCAATAATATATTTGTTTGACTCAGGTTTCCATGCAAAGCTAGGAGTTAAAAAAAAAAAATTATATATACATATAATGTAGCTTAGTGAATAATACACTCTTTCCTGAAATACTGTGGCTATGTTATTAGAATATGAATAAACCTAATTATGCTTTGAGTTGAACATCAAGCTCTTTCTCACAAATTACTGTGACCACCAGGTCAGACAGAATTTTCTCTCTCTCCCTTATATATATGAGCAAAACGGTGCTGAGTTGTCAAACATTTAAACTAACTTTTCTCAAAACAATTTGTCCGACCATCCCATAGGCCTCCCGTTTGAGAAACACTGATTTAACCTAAATTTGAGACACCAGCAAAAGAAGAAATAAAGATAGACTTTAGCCGGCTTTTTTTGCGCAAACTGCACGTGCATTTTTCTCATGTACGCGTAGTATTGTTCGCAACAGCTGATGTACTTGCACGTACAAATGCATGTTCCCACGGCTTTATTGATCGCATTCTCACCTGGAATCGATTTTTTTAATGTTTTCAAGACTTATACATGCCCTGATACCGTTAGTATCTACATATCAAATTTGAGCGCAATCAGATGGAGGATGCCCAAGATCCTAGAAGACACACACACAGACAGACAGAACGGATTTTATATAATAGATATGTATATATATATATAACGGGAAGCTTTATGAAAATAAACAAAAGACGAAGGCAGGTGGAATACAAACAAACAATTGTATTAGTATGGCACTCAGGAATATAAATAAAACAAGTCTTTTACGTTTCGAGCCTACGCTCTTCAACAGAAAGATACACAGAAAAGAAACACGGAGAGAAACAAGGAGAGAAAAAAATGCATGCAGAAGCTAGCGTGTCAACATGGCGAACTGAATATATATATATATATATATATATATGTATATATATGTATATATATATATGTGCGTGTGCATGCATACACATACACTCATGTATACTCACACACATACATGTATATGTGTACATGCATACACATATGCACAACACTTACAGCATTAGAACTTAATGACTACAAAGCTGTAGTCTAAGCAAGACAGGTGTAGGTGTTGTTTTTTAGTTTGGGTTCTTGGCTGGCTTGTTGGTTTGTTTATGAAAGCCAATTTATCTTATAAATAAACCAACCATGGTTGAAAGAAAGCAATGTTCTCTCAATAAATAGCTTCTTGTTACTTATTTCATTCTAATCTTGCTTTATCATTCTCTTTCTCACTATCTTTAGATACCTGACTCTTTCACCTCTCCCCCATATCTTCTTTTCCTGTCTATTGCTTGCTCCTCCTCCTGCTCTCTCTCTCTTTCCCATGGCTCTCTCTCTTTCTTTGTCTCCCTCCTCAAGCTCTCCTTTCTTTTTTTTTCTCTTTTGTCCTCCTAAACTTTCTCACCCTTCCTATCTCACCCCCTTTTTTTCCCCCCTCTCATTCTGCCTTTACACACAAAGGTATCATACATACTATTGAGTCTTAGGGAAATATTTCATAGGCATGCTCACCTGTGTGTGCATACATGCATATACTCACACGTGTACACAGTAACATAGTCCACACATCTGCACACAACACACACATGTACACATACAAACATATGCACGTATATGTGCGCACACACACACACACACACACTAAAGTGTACATATGAGGGTCTTTGTGTATGAGTGATTATACATTTTTTTATTGTGTATGTATGTGTGTGTATGTATGTATGTAAATAATGTATATATGTATATATATATATATATATATAACATGTAGTTTGTGTATGTATATATATATATATATAATATATATATATATATATATATATATAATATATATATATATAAAATGTAGTTTGTGTATGTATATATATATATATAAAATGTAGTTTGTGTATGTATAATATATATATATATATATATATATAAAATGTAGTTTGTGTATGTATATATATATATATATATATATATATATAAAATGTAGTTTGTGTATGTATATATATATATATATATATATAAAATGTAGTTTGTGTATGTATATATAATATATATATAAAATGTAGTTTGTGTATGTATTATATATATATATATATATATATATAAAAAAAATGTAGTTTGTGTATGTATACCTACATATAAGTGTATGCCTACTAATGGGTGTATTTCTGCTAAGGTATAAAGTGTTATAAATTATTCTGAAATCCCGAAGTCACACAGAGCAAGCTGCCACTGGCCTGTTGTCTTGCTAAATAACTTGCATGTTTAACATTTCTGATGTAACTTCTATACAGTGCCTGGTTAGAAAACAATTTAGGAAAGAAAGGAGAAAGAAAAAAATAGAAAAGCTTCTCCTATTCAAGTTTTAGATAAGCCACACAGTTATGTTGTGTTGTTGAATGTTATGTTGATGAAATATTTGAAATTTATCTCTGGTTGTTTGATTTGGTTTAACAAAAACTAAGTTACTTATCTTTGGTGATGTATTCTTTCATAAGGTACATTACTCTATTATAGCCAGGTTAAGGCATGGTTGTGTGGTTAAGAAGTTTGCTTTATAACCATGTGATTTTAAGTTCAGTCCCACTGCATGGCACCTTGAGGAAGTTTCTTCTTTTATAGCTAGTAACTGACTTGTGTCTTGTGAATCAATTTAGTAGACAGAAAATGTGTAGAAGCCCATATACAAACTCTAGGCTGTCTGTGTATGTATACACCTCTCCAGCTTGGTGTTGGCTTTAGTCCTTGTAGCTTACTGGTTTAGTAAAAAAGATGACCTATAGAATATGTACCAGACCTTAGAAGAAAAGTACTTGAGCTGATTTGTTTGACTAAGCTCTTCAAGGCAATATTCATTGCATGGTTGGATCACAGTCCTGTGACCGAAACAAGTAAAAGATTAAAAAAGTAAAAGAATAAGGAATCTTGTACTTCAGTTTTCTCTCTAATCAAGGACAATATTCAATTAAAAACCCTCTGTGTTCTTTCAGCTGGTGAGTCTCACAATCTCTGGTGATCTTACCTCTTGGACCCCCACAACATGTAGCATAGAATATTGCTAAACTTGTATCCCCAAATACTGGGGTTCCTCTTCAGAGTGAAAAAAAATTCTTCATGTTCAATCAGTTTCTGATCCTTTACAAAGTTTAAGTAAAATCTATAAAAGAGTGCTGCTCACATATCTATGGGATGTTGCTACTGCTGCTGTTACTACTACTACTACTACTACTACTACTACTACTACTAGATGCCTAGATCATGTTTTTTTTTATTTTTTAGTTTTTGTTAGAGGAGGCAGTATTCATAGCCTCAACAGGCCCTCTTTTTTTAAAGAAAAGGAATACAATGAAGGAATTGACTCTCAGTACCTTCTCCATGTTTATGGAGTATGTTCAAAACTGTACTATGTTCAAAACTGAGTTGGAAAAAGGAGTTGTTGGCATATAGGAGTTTTTGCAGATGGCCAGTCTTGGACTCCTCTGTTATGACTTGCAGAACTACAAGAAATAGGTGGGGAATGGGAACTGAGCTCTGATGAACACCTACAGCATACTGAATTCCTTATTGAACTTGTTGATAACTCTCCTCTTACTGACAACATTCCTTCCGTACATGACTTGCACAGCTTTCATAAGCTATTTTTCTGCATCCATATTCTTAGTAACCACTAAATTAGAGAGTATGGAATCCTGTCAAATGCCTTCTCTGTCAACAAATGCTAATTATTACCATCTCACTCTTAAGCTAAGAGCAGCTTCTGAAGTCGTCTCACTAAGAAGAGAGCGTCTGTAGTATCTTGTGCTGGCATTAACTCACACTATATCTCATCTAAACTAATTCTTTTCCTAATTAGCTGTTTTATAATTCTTTTGGCTACTTTCATAACTCTGTATATTAACTTGATGCGCCTGTGCTTGCATCTTTGTAGAGCGTCTCCAAAGCCTTTGTTAGAATTGATAGTTATATTTGAACTGCCAACCTCTTTGTTGGTTTGTCCAGTGCCTTATTGACTGGACCATCTGCACCAATCGTTCCACAAAGGTGATAGAAGGTTGTACTGAATTAACTGACTTTGTTAATTATGCGAGTATTCATATCATTGTTTTTTTTTTTGTTTAATTGTGACGAAAAGCAAGATTTGTATTCAGAAAGGTGAGATACTGAACTAAATATTGTGAAGGATTCTATTCTGCCACTTTCTTGTGTATATATTTATGTGAGTATATGTAGACACATACACACACACACTACAAATTTAGGTTAGATAATACACATTACATTCATTCATATGATACTGGTTGATAAATTTACACACACACACACACACACAAATAAGTAAAAAACAGAAAAACCTGTGTAGACACATACCCTTACATTCACAGAGTTGTAGATAGATTTGTAGACACATTCATACATTCACCTGTACATTCATATATATACATTCATTAGTATAGTCGCACACGTACATCTGTACATTCATACAAGCATACATACATACATAAAATGTAACCTTAGACATTCTAGCCATGAACCACACCCCCTAATGACGTTGCACTAATTTTCAACTCCACCCTCGTCACCATGTATACTACGCCACAGTAGTCCTTTCACCTTTCCTGTTGAAATTCATTGTAATGTGTTAAATAGTTTGTGTCTATTCATTTATTTATTTTCTTCTCTTGACTGCATGACTTCAAACAAACATAGCCAGTCTTCTTTTGAAGCAATCTTTCTCGCTCGTTCGCTCTTTCACCCGATCTCATTCTCAGTCTCGCATATTCTCTCTAAATGTATTTATCATTTTATATCTTTTTTTTCCTTCTACAATTGAGTAAAGGTGGGGTTTTGTAGCCTGAGTTAACTTATGAACAACAGTAGCACTGTTCTTCCTTTTTTTACAAAGATGGTGATGATGATAATGACAATAATCATTTCTAGTAATAGGCACAAGGCCTGAAACTTGGGGGAGGGGGTAAGTCGATTATATCGATCCCCAGTACTCAACTGGTACTTAATTTATCAACCCTGAAAGGATGAAAGGCAAAGTCGACCTTAGTGGAATTTGAACTCAGAATGTAGTGACGGGCAAAATACCACTGAGCATTTTGCCCAGTATGCTAATGATTCTGCCAGCTTGCCACCTTGAATAATAATAATAATAATAATAATAATAATAATATCAATATTATTTGCTTCAGCTTCCATTTAATTTAAATTGCATTTGTTGTCGTTAGAATAAATGCTAATTCATCTGAAATTGCGTGTTTGTTATTTGAATATTATACATACGTTGATATATATATATATATATATAATATATATATATATATATATATATATATATATATCATCATCATCATCATTTAGCGTCCGCTTTCTATGCTAGCATGGGTTGGACGGTTCAACTGGGGTCTGTGAAGCTAGAAGGCTGCATCAGGCCCAGTCTGATCTGGCAGTGTTTCTACGGCTGGATGCCCTTCCTAACGCCAACCACTCCGTGAGTGTAGTGGGTGCTTTTTACGTGCCACCCGCACAGGTGCCAGACGGAGCTGGCAAACGGCCACGAACGGATGGTGCTTTTACGTGCCACCGGCACGGGGCCAGGTGAGGCTGGCAACGGACACGAACCGGATGGTGCTTTTACATGCCACCGGCATGGAGGCCAGTTGGGGCGTCGCTGGCAACGGCTACGATCGGATGGTTCGTATATATATATATATATATATATATATATATATATATATATATAGGGTAAGAGTAAAGATTCCCGTTGGTCATGAATGACCATGGGATTGCACGTAGAAAGTTACCCTCTGTGGTATAAGTCTGAGCAAGACTGTTTATGGAAGACCAGCAGTTGTCCATGCATACCAGCCTCACCTCCCCATGCCACCAATGTTATCCAAGAAAAAGGGAAAGCCCAATACAGCTTGGCACCAATGATGTCGCAACTCATTTCTACAGCTAAGTGAACTGGAGTAACATGGAATAAAGTGTCTTGCTCAAGAATACAACACTCAACCTGGTCCAGGAATTGATCTCACTACCTCATGATTGTGAGCCTGACGCTCTAACCACTGAGTAATGTGTCTTCACACACACACATGCGCGCATGCAAACACACACATACACACACACACATACCATTGTTGAATAACTCTGTTTTTTTTTTACTTTCTAAATTTTCTTTCTCTCTCTCTTGTATGTCTCTTTGTCTGTTTCACCCTTTCATGATTTTGCTCTTTCACTCTTCCTTCTGCACATTCACCTCTTCTCAAAGTTTGAGGCTTGCACTGAATATCTAAACAGCCAATATCGATCAATATATAAATGACATTAACAATTTGGTAATCATATTTCTAACGAAATACACTATGTTTAAAGTAATCAATACACAGAAAGTATTTAGTAAAATAATTAACTTCCTTTATTATAATTAAGTTTGTAAAAGTAATAGGTTTGCAGAATTGTTAGAGTTTCTTTCAAAATTCCTTGCGGTATATTCTTTTGGCTCGATACATTCTGTAATACAGTTCTATATTTAAGAGATGAGAAATTATGTACATTATTTACATTTGACGGATATTTGTCCTCATCTTGTTTGTTGTTAACACAATGTCTCGGCTGATATACCCTCCAGCCTTCATCAGGCATCTTGGGGAAATTTCGAACCTGGGTTCTCATTCCTAAGGTATTTTTCGATATTATTATTATTATTATTATTATTATTATTCAGGTCACTGCCTGGAATCAAACTCAGAATCTTGGGGTTAGTAGCCTGCGCTCTTAACCCCTATGCCATATATATAAGCCCATGGACATATGGCATAGTGGTTAAGAGCACAGGCTACTAACCCCGAGATTCCGAGTTCGATTCCAGGCAGTGACCTGAATAATAATAGTTATAATAATATTAATAATAACAACATTGAAAAATACCTTAGGAATGAGAACCCAGGTTCGAAATTTCCCCAATACACCTGATAAAGGTTGGAGGGTATATCAGCTGAAATGTTGTTTTAACAATAAACAAGATGAGGACAAATATCTGTCAAATGTAAATAATGAATACATTCTGTGTTTAAATCTGTGCTGATGTCAACTTTACCTTTCATCCCTCCAGGGTTTATAAAATGGAGTAACAGTCAAGTACTGGGATTGATGATATGGACTAACCCTTTTCTCCCCCTCTCCTCAAAATTACTGGCCTTGTGCCTAAATCATAAACCATTATTATTAAGCTGGTGTATGGAACATTTCTTGAAAAGTCTTTACATAAAATAACAGTATGATGGGTCTTAACAAAATAAAGAAATATTTTGTATCAATCAACTAGAAGCAATCTGTTATGGATGGAAGCACTCCGTCGGTTACGACGATGAGGGTTCCGGTTGATCCGAATCAACGGAACAGCCTGCTCGTGAAATTAACGTGTAAGTGGCTGAGCACTCCACAGACACGTGTACCCTTAACGTAGTTCTCGGGGATATTCAGTGTGACACAGAGAGTGACAAGGTCGGCCCTTTGAAATACAGGTACAACAGAAACAGGAAGTAAGAGTGAGAGAAAGTTGTGGTGAAAGAGTACAGCAGGGATCACCACCATCCCCTGCCGGAGCCTCGTGGGGCTTTTAGGTGTTTTTGCTCAATAAACACTCACAACGCCCAGTCTGGGAATCGAAACCGCGATCCTATGACCGCAAGTCCGCTGCCCTAACCACTGGACCATTGCGTCTCCACAATCTGTTATAGATAGATATGAAATGAGCTAGACATTAATCTCTTCATGTAATTCATCATCATCATTATCATTTAACGGCCTCCTTCCATGCTGGCATGGGTTGGATGGTTTCACAGGAGCTGGAAGGGCAGAAGACTGCACCAGACTTCTGTGTTTGTTTTGGCATGGTTTCTATGGCTGGATGCCCTTCCTAACACCAACAACCCTGCAGAGTGAACTGAGTGCTTTTTACGTGGCACAGCACAGGCAAGGTCATTTTTGGTATGGTTTCTACAGCTGGACGCCCTTCCAAATGCCAATCATTTTACAATGTAGACTAGATGCTTTTAAAAAATAAGGATCCCACAAATGAAACTTAATGCTTTTGATACCAGCTTTCCTGGAGCTTTTTCTGGTTCTGTGATACAAAATCCACACATTCTAAAGTACTCGTATCTTAAATTAAAACCCACTGTCATAATTTTATGTAAAAAAACTTTTATTATGATCCACACTAGCATAATCAAGGAAAAATTATTGTACTAAATCTTACAAAAATTTTGATTATTTAAAAAAAAACTTTGAAACCAATAGAAATAGATTGACAAAAGAGTCGAATTATATAGTTATCATTTATCAGGCAACTGTATTACTAATTAGACCATGCTTAATTGGTTAATTTGCATTCATTCCTTCCTTCCTTCCTTCCTTTCTTTCTTTCTTTCTTCCTTTCTTTCTTTGATATACTCCCTCCCTCCTTCCTTCCTTTCTTTCTTTCTTTCTTTCTTTCTTTCTTTCTTTCTTTCTTCCTTCCTTTCTTCCTTTTCTTTCTTTCTTTGATATACTCTCTCCTTCCTTTCTTTCTTTCTTTCTTTGAAATACTCCCTTCTTTCTTTCTTTCTTTCTTCCTTCCTTCCTTTCTTTCTTTGATATACTCCCTCCTTCCTTCCTTCCTTCTTTTCTTACTTTCTTTGATATACTCCCTCCCTCCTTCCTTCCTTCCTCCCTTCCTTCCTTCCTCCCTTCCTTTCTTCCTTCCTTCCTTTCTTTGATATACTCCCCCCCTCCCTCCCTCCTTCCTTTCTTTCTTTGATATACTCCCTCCCTCCCTCCCTTTCTTCCTTTCTTTCTTTCTTTCTTTCTTCCTTTCTTTTATTTTATTTTAACTCAAGTTTTCAATCCTTGACAGTAGCATCTCCTCTGTTTCTCCTAATTTAGTAACCATCCAGAACTACCTAATTGAAGGTGCATGGCCAAGTAGGTATGGTGCTGCACTTATGATTTTAAGACTATATAGTCTTGATTCCTGGGTTGGGCAGTGCATTGTGTTTATGAGCAAAACATTTCATTTTACATTGCCCCAGTCCAGTCAGCTGTAAATGAGTAACCCCGCAATGCACTAGCCTGTTCAGGAGGAAATGCGATTTCAGTCATTTATATGCCATAGAAACATGGTAACTGGCCCTATGAATCTTGGGACACAAGAAGTAATGTCCAGAACCAACTGATCTGGTGACCTTTATGAATGTCCAACATTCAATAAATGTTTTCAATGAGAAGTAACTCTCACCAATACGGACAATTTGCTGTAAATCTTAGCCCCTAATAGTGCTAATATAAATTTAATATATATATTAAAACCTTATACCTATACAAACATTAAATTTATATTAAAAAAAGATCAACAGTAGATTGTGGATTATCGTGTGTGTGCGTGTGTGTGTAATACTTGTATGCATACGCATGGACATATATGCTGGTTTTTATTTTTCAAACTCTTTCAGATGTGCGAAATTTGTTAAAATTATGATATAGAATTCATGCATACTTCAAAATAAGCTGGCGGCAAACTCTCTGAGGATCAATTACAATTTGAGTGTTATATTTTATATTATCATTGTGGTACTATACCCCCTGAGAGAGTTAGACAATACCATATATTAAAGTAATAATGATACATAAAAGTTTGAAGAATAAAAATATATATGAATGACTTGATTTAATAATCTGTTTCAGATACTTGCACTTCTTTGTAGAGAGAGTGAGAGAGAGAGAGAGAGACTTAATACCTTGTAAATGAGAAATAAGAGTGAACAAATATATACAGAGGAATAGAGGTGGAGAGAGACTGGGGTAAGTCAGTGGGAGTTGTGTGGGTGAAGTCAATGGGAGAAGTTTTGGAGGTGGTGTGAGTAGTGTGGGAAATTAGATGTAAAGTAAAAAAGTTAAGTTACCTTCTCGAGTCATGCTGACTCATTAGGGCTGGTTTCTCAGTTTCCATGGCGTATAAATTCTCCACTTGGACGGGATGCTAGCCCCCATCACAGACTTACTCATTTTTGTCAGCTGAGTGGACTGAAGCAATCATCATCATTGTTTAACGTCCGTTTTCCGTGCTAGCACGGGTTGGACGGTTCGACCGGGGTCTGAGAAGCCAGGGGCTGCTCCAGGCTCCAGTCTGATCTGGCAGAGTTTCTACGGCTGGATGCCCTTCCTAATGCCAACCACTCCGCGAGTGTAGTGGGTAATGTGAAATGAAATGTATTGCTCAAGAACACAATGTGACACCCAGTCCTGGAATCAAAAGCACAGTCTTAAGATCATGAGTCCAACACCCTAACCACTAAGCCATGCACCTCCACAGGGAGATTAGATAATGAGGGAGGAAATGAAGTATGGGGACAGGGTGGCCAAAATTTGAAACAAGGACAAGGTTAGATGAAACAGGAGGGAAGTGGTGAGGTTGGATAAGTCTGAGACAAGTGAGTAAGAGAATAAAGGAAATGACGGATAAAAGCAGAACCAAAATACTACAGGCAGTGTACAGAAATTATTTAAGATAGAGGCAGGTGGTGGGCAGTATTGGGTTAATGCTTATCATCATCATCATCATTTAGCGTCCGTTCTCCATGCTAGCATGGGTTGGATGGTTCAACTGGGGTCTGTGAAGCTGGAAGGCTTCATCAGACCCAGTCAGATCTGGCAGTGTTTCTACGGCTGGATGCCCTTCCTAACGCCAACCACTCCGTGAGTGTAGTGGGTGCTTTTTACGTGCCACCCGCACAGGTGCCAGACAGAGCTGGCAAACGGCCACGAACGGATGGTGCTTTTACGTGTCACCAGCACGGGGCCAGGCGAGGCTGGCAACGGACACGAACGGATGGTGCTTTTACGTGCCACCAACACGGGGGCCAGACAGAGCTGGCAAACGGCAGCGAAATGGATGGTGCTTTTACGTGTCACCGGCACGGGGGCCAGGCGAGGCTGGCAACAGACACGAACGGATGGTGCTTTTACATGCCACCGACACGGGGGCCAGACAGGGCTGGCAAACGGCCACGAACGGATGGTGCTTTTACGTGTCACCAGCACGGGGGCCAGGCGAGGCTGGCAACGGACACGAACGGATGGTGCTTTTACATGTCGACTAAAGAAATAGAACAAGGAAGGAAATAGAAAAAAGATCTAGAAACAAGGAGTGGATAGAATTATAAAGGTAAAAGTAGAGTAGAGAAAGGTGAAAAGTGTTGTGGTGAATGCCATGGCAGGGAAGAAAGGGTTGAAATAATATAAATGGAGTAGTGAACAGTTGCATTATCTACAGGAACTGTTCATGTAACAATGTAATATGTACAATAAATGTGCATTTTATGCACATCATCATCATCATCACCATTTAATGTTCATGTTTCATGCTAGCATGCATGTTAGATCAAGTATTATGTATAAGCAAGTAGTATGTAATGCCCAACTTAAAACAATATGGACAATGAATAATGCTTAAGATGTTACCAATGTGTTACACTTCTAAATGATTAGACATACTTTGAAGTTATTTGTTTGCTGTTGTAATTTGTTCTTTCTTAGTTACCTATACAAGGGTGTGTGTGTGTGTGTGTGTACGTGTACTTATTTTTGTGCATGTTTTCCTTGATGATTGTATGTATCATATGTGTTAAACATGCATGTCCTCTGTGTTTATGTGTATGCATGTATATATCTCTGTGTGTGTATGTGCATATATATATATATATATATATATATATATATTATATATATATATCATCATTATCATTTAACGTCCGTTTTCCATGCTAGCATGGGTTGGACGGTTCGACCGGGGTCTGGTAAGCCATGGAGGCTGCACCAGGCTCTAGTTTGATCTGGCAGTGTTTCTACAGCTGGATGCCCTTCCTAACGCCAACCACTCCGTGAGTGTAGTGGGTGTTTTTTATGTGCCACTGGCACAGGCCAGAGCAGGCTGGCAAACGGCAACGATCGGTTGGTGCTTTTACGTGTCACCACCATGGACACCTGTCGGGCGGTGCTAGTATCTGCCACGTTCAGACGGTGCTTTTTACGTGTCACCGGTATGGGTGTCTTATCTACAATTCCATTTGAATTTTTATTTTGATGCTGTCGTACTTGACTCAAGAGGTCTCCTCAAGAACAGTGGGTCACTCTACGATCCAAGGTTAGCAGGCCATCCTACGAGCCATGAACTCACTTCATTTGTTGGGTCTTCGAAGTCACAGCATATCTCCAGAGGTCTCGGTCTTTCGTCATAGTCCCTGTGAGGCTCAAAGTACGAAGGCCATGCTTGACCACTTCGTCCCATGTCTTCCTGGGTCTACCTCTACCCCAGATTCCTTCAATAGTTTGGGAGTGGCACTTCTTCACACATCTCTCCTCATCCATCCGTAGTACATGACCATACCAACGCAAATGTCTCTCCTGCATGCTGCATCCGATGCTTCTTATATATATATATATATATATATATATATATATATATATATATATTGATATATTGTGGCTAAGTGCAGGCCAACATACATATGTAGTGAATCAAAAAGAATTTTTAAACAATTGAAATTACACCCTTAAAAAGAAGAAAAATTGTTAGCATTAATGATGCTTCTTGTTAAAGAAGTTTCTCTCTCTCTCTCCCTCCTCTCTCGCTCGCTCCTCTCCCCTTTACTCCTCCCCTCCCACCCTCTCTGTATATGTATGAATATGTATGTTTAGAATATTTTTAGAGCTCCAGCAGGGAATTGTTATTTAAACTCTAGAATTTTCTACTTATTACTTCCTTGCTCAGTTCAAGAAACTCAAGAACTTGAGTAACTACTAGACCGTTTTCAGCTGAAAAAGTAACATGTATATACTCCACGTAATGTATGGAGTACAATTTTTCTTCCTGTTTTCACATGCTAAATGTAGTTATCTCTTTATAAATGCTGCAGTCAAAAGATTTACTTACATTTCATTGTTGTGTGTGAGAAGTTGGAGTATTATTGTCTATAACCCAAGGGAGTAAGTACTATGTACTATCATTTCAGGGAAGTAAAAGGAATGGTAAGATTTGTTTAGATAACCTAGATACTCTGAAAACACATAGGAAGAAATGGAGTTCAGTAGGCCATTGATCCTTGGAATGAAAGACTGCAATTAATGGTTGGTGTGAGATTTGGCAGGAAAGACAGAATACAAGTTTGTTTGTTTTCTTTCTTTTTTAATGACTTATTCAGAAAAGTAAAAGCTGTGCCCATGAACCTCTTCAGTGTCTTTGAGACTGGTGGGAAGAAGGAGGAAGTTATTTCCAGACTGGAGACCAGGCCTAAATGCTTCTAAGAGGCTGGATTGAGTTAAAGGCACTCAAAGGTCCAGGTGGTGGTGTTATATTGGACAATCATAAATCCAAGAAGTAAATACAGCCAATTACTGCATGGACAAATTGGATCACAGCTAGACTATTCTGAAGATTAATTAGTGATAATAATGGTTTCAAATTTTGGCATATGGCCTGCTGTTTTCGAGGTGAGGGAGAAGTTGATTGCATTGACCCCAGTACTTAACTGGTACTTATTTTATTGACCTCAAAAGGATGAAAGGCAAAGTAAACCTATGTGGAATTTGATCTCAGGACATAATTATTACAGACAAACTGCCACTAAGCATTTTGTCTAGTGTGCTGACAGTTCTGCCAGCTCACTGCCTTATAGATCAATAATAATAATAATAATAGTAGTAGTAGTAGTAGTAGTAGTAGTAGTAGTAGTAATAATGATCCTTTCTGTTATAGGCACAAGGCCTGAAATTTGGTGGGAGGAGACTAGGCGGTTATATTGACCCCAATGTTCAACTGGTTTTTATTTCATCGAAATGAAAAGGATGAGAGGCTAAGTCAACCTGGTGGTATTTAAACTCAGAATGTAAATAAAGCCAGATTAAATGCTGCTAAACATTGTTAAAAAGGATTATTTTTTTTCACTTTAGAAAATGAGAAATTAGAAGTTACAAGTAAATCTGTTAAGCTATGTACTCGTAGAATAGAGTTATGGCCCAAGAACTCACATTTATGGATGTGAGTGTGTAAATGTTTATATTTAATGATGATACTAGAATCTCTATACAAGGCGGCGAGCTGGCAGAATCGTTAGCACGCCGGGCGAAATGCTCGGCGGTATTTCGTCCGCCGCTGCGTTCTGAACTCAAATTCCGCCGAGGTCGACTTTGCCTTTCATCCTTTCGGGGTTGATTAAATAAGTACCAGTTACGCACTGGGGTCGATATAATCGACTTAACCCGTTTGTCTGTCCTTGTTAGTCCCCTCTGTGTTTAGCCCCTTATGGGTACTAAAGAAATAGATACTAGAATCTCTATACATAATTGTGTGTGTGTGTATTACTGAGTCCTTGCCTTTTAGTCACGTAGTTGTTAAACAAGTGTCACAGTTGCGCAACTGGTGCTCTTTGTTTCCAATCTTTCAAGGGAACAGACTTGGTCATCGGGCAATAATATTACCTTGCATGAAAACAGATGAGAGTTGGCAACGGTGAGGGTTGGTGCTCGGAAGGGGCACCTACCCATGGAAAATCTGCATCAACAAATTCCATGTAAACCATGCAAGCATGGGAAAGTTGGATGTTAAAACGATAATGATGATGTCTCTCTCTCTCTCTCTATATATATGTGTGTGTGTGTGTGTATGTATGTTTATGTATATATATATGTATGTGTGTATGTGTATATATATATATATATATATATATATTGGTGTTTTTTTTCCTCCATCTTCCCTTCTTTGGATCTTTCCTTTTCCTATGTTTCTGATGAAGCGCTCCACTTTCCTGAGCGTCCAATAACACTATACTTGTTCCACGTCCTCGCATTGTTGTGTTTTCACTTTGTGTTTTCATGTTTGGATTAACTTTATATATATATATACACACATATAATATATATATATATATATATATATATATATATATATATATATGTGTGTGTGTGTATATTATGTATGTAAATGAACATATGTATATGTATATATGTATATATTAAATGAACATATGTATATATGTGTGTATATATCTGTATATGTATGTATATATATCCATATATATATATGTGGATTATATATATATATGTATATGGGTATATATATGTATATATATGTGTATAAATGTATATATATATATATGTGTATAAATGTATGAATATATCTATATATGTACATATATAAATGTGTGTATAAATGTATATATATCTATATATGTATATATAAATGTGTGTATAAATGTATGAATATATCTATATATGTATATACATATGTGTATAAATGTCTGTATATATCTATATATGTATATATATGTGTATAAATGTATGTATATATATGTATATGTGTATATATCTATGTATAATATATATGTATATATGTATATGTGTATATATGTATATATATATATATGTATATCTATATATGTATGTATGTGTATATATATATATATATGTGTGTGTATATGTATATATCTTTATATACATGTATATGTATGTATATATATTTATATATATGTGTACATTTGTATATATATATATATATATATATATATATATATATGCACATATATGTATGCATTTTTATGAGTGGTTATTTTGAATAATACCACATTAATAGTCTGTTGGAATTTATACATAACTTATATGTTTATATTTAAGCATGTTTTTACATACATATGTGTATGTATGTGGGTATCTGTATTTGTATTATTGCCATTATCATTATTAATCTCTGGAGATCACTGGGCGGTGGTAGTGGTTTGGGTGTTACAATTATAATCTTTCATTCCAAATATTTCTATGAATATACACCAAAGTATTTTAATATTATTATAACTTTCATATGACTACGATTTTACATATGTATTAAAAATTATCCATATGTATATAGAAATATGTATGTTTGTTATGTGCGTACTTGTTTCTATATACGTTTATTGCTGTGGTATAATATATATATCTATATATATATATATATTATATATATTATATATATATTTTTATTATATATATATATATATATTTTTATATATATAATATATATATATATATTATATATATATTATTTTATAATATATATATATTTTTATATATATATATATTTTTATATATATATATATTTTTATATATATATATATATATATATATATATTTTGTATATATATATATATTTTTATATATATATATATATTATATATACATATATATATATATATATATATATATATATATATATATATATATATATATATTGATGTGTCTCCATGTGTTCTGTGTATGTGCATGTATGTGGTCAGGATCTGATGCAGGCTGAACATTGAATATAAGCGTGTGTATAGCATCATAAATTTACCAATGTTTATCTATGGTATATACTGAAAGTGTGTGTGTGTGTATGTGTGTGTGTTTGAATGGACAGAGTATAGGACTATCTGCCAATAGACTAAATTCAAATTGACTTCAGGCATTTTGATGCGTTTTTTTTTTTTTTTTTTGTTGGTAATCTTATCTGGAGAAAAATTTCTCACTCCTATTTAACACTATGAAAGTTTTAGTTCAGCTGTACCCCTTTAAAGGCTTTTGAGAATTGGTATGTATACACACACCATGTGGTTTGAATGAATGCATGGATGAAATTGTATAATGTGTCCAACTTTTTGAAAAAAATTTACATTATTATTCTTACTATTATTATTATTATTAAGGTGGCAAGGAGTGGCTGTGTGGTAAGTAGCTTGCTAACCAACCACATGGTTCCAGGTTCAGTCCCACTGCGTAGCACCTTGGGCAAGTGTCTTCTACTATAGCCTCGGGCCGACCAAAGCCTTGTGAGTGGATTTGGTAGACGGAAACTGAAAGAAGCCTGTCGTATATGTGTATATATATATATATATGTGTGTGTGTGTCTGTGTTTGTCCCTCCAACATCGCTTGACAACTGATGGTGGTGTGTTTACGTCCCCGTAACTTAGCGGTTCGGCAAAACAGACCGATAGAATAAGTACTAGGCTTACAAAGAATAAGTCCCGGGGTCGATTTGCTCGACTAAAGGTGGTGCTCCAAGCATGGCCGCAGTCAAATGACTGAAACAAGTAAAAGAGTAAAGAGAGAGTAAAGCTGGCAGAATTAGTAGCATTTCATTTGTCTTTAGTTCAAATTCTGTTGATAAAATTCAAGGTTGATAAAATAAGTACCAGTTGAACATTGGGTCGATACAACTGACTTACCCTTTTCCCTAAATTGCTGGCCTTGTGCTAAAAAGTGAAATCATCATTATTATTATTGATATTCTTCTTCTACTTCTTCTTCTTCTCATTATTACTATTATTATTATTATTATCACTATTAAGGTAGTGAGCGGGCAGAATTGTTAGCACACCGGGCGTAATGCTTAGCGGTATTTTGTCTGTCTTTACATTCTGAGTTCAAATTCTGCTGAGGTCAACTTTGCCTGTCATCCTTTAGGGGTCGATAAATTAAGTACAGTGGAACACGGGTTGATGCAATCAACTAGTCCTCTCCCCAGAAATTTTAAGCTTTGTGCTTATAGTAGAAGGATTATTATTATTATTATTATTATTATTATTATTATTATTATTATTATTATTATTATTATTGTGTAAGACAGCAAGCTGGTAGAATCGTTAGAGCATTGGGAAAAGTGCTTTGCAGTGTTTCTTCTGACTCTTTACATTCTGAGCTCAAATCCTGCTGAGGTCAACTTTGACTTCTGTTCTTTTGGGTTCAATAAAATAAACTACTAGTCAAATACTGGAGTCAATGTAATTGACTTAGACTTCTCACTAAAATTGCTGACATTGTGCCGAGATTTGAAACTGTTATTATTATTAATGTAAGATACAAATATGATAATTTATTTTCACACACAGAAGCACCATTAGCTGTCTGTTGACAAATGTTTCTGCTTTGTAAGGTAATTTACCCAATATTTGTGAAGGCGCAATGGCCCAGTGGTTAGGGCAGTGGACTCGCGGTCCGTAGGATCGCAGTTTCGATTCCAGACCGGGCGTTGTGAGTGTTTCTTGAGCGAAAACACTAAAGCTCCACACGCTCCGGCAGGGGGTGGTGGTGATCCTGCTGTACTCTTTCACCACAACTTCCCTCACTCTTACTCCCGTTTCTGTTGTACCTGTATTTCAAAGGGCCGGCCTGTCACCTCTGTGTCACGCTGAATATCCCTGAGAACTGCGTTAAGGTACACGTGTCTGTGGAGTGCTCAGCCACTTACACGTTAATTTCACGAGCAGGCTGTTCCGTTGATCGGATCAACCGGAACCCTCGTCGTCGTAACCGACGGAGTGCTTCCACCACCCAATATTTCTGCTGTTCTAATGGCGTTTCTGTGTTTTAAAATAAATTATCATCTTATTTGTATCTTACAATACACATTTCAACTCTCATAAAAAAACAACAAATGTTTGTTTATACTATTAGTGTGTTTTTGTTGTTATTGTTGAGTTTGTTTCATGCAAGCTGTTCTAAGTCTCACCCAAAGACTTCAAGTTAACAGCAAGCAGGAAGTTTTACTCTTCATGTTACCCATGAATAGCAATTTCAAAGAAAGGTGACCAAAAACTGAGAAGTAGGATTTCATCAAAAGTTTATTATGATTTGAAAGATTTTAAAAGATTCAGGCATTTTCAGATGATAATGGTTTTCATAGGATGAGAAAAAATTTTTACTGTTCTTATACTTTTGGGATTCCTGGTACTTGACCACAGTATTTAAGAGTGTCGTCTGGTATAATTGCTCAAACCCCAGTAACCACAGGTATATAGATGTCATTCATAGATGCTACCTGTTTGAGGCCTCTGTTTCATGTATTTAATTAACTTTTCCATTAAAGTCTTTTGGGATTGACAAATCCTGTTTTAGCCATGTGATTTTTAGCCACAATATCTGCTCTATTCACCTGAATAACTTAATTAGTTTCAATGTTGAAGTTACAGAGAATTGTGCTGTCTTTATTTTCTGCTATTTAGGCTGGTAAAAATGGAAGTTGAGATGATAATTCATTTTGGACCATATTAGCATTCATTATAAGTGGAGTGAAATAACCAATATTAGGTTTAGAAATTTAATAGTCCCATCACAGCTTTGCTTACTGGGATCTTATCTTACATTGCTTATTAATCTGGAGGTTGACAATATCACTAAATGAAAATGACTCCATGAACAGGCAAACAAACAAGTAAATAAATCTGCTAAAGTCAAATGGGTTCTTAAGTTTGCTTGACATTCAACAAAATTTTGAGCTGCCTTATTTGGGAATATACATTTATCTGCATCTTTATTGTCCATTGCAAGATCAGTTCTTGTATAGATCTTGCCTTAGACAACATCTCAGATGTTTCATAGTTTTGTGGATAGTAGAGTTATTGGAGGAGTTGTATACCCATTTGTTGAGTGCCAAGTTGGTTCTGTCAACACCAAACCCAGCTTTCATCCACATCAGGTGATTGTTATTCATTTACTGCTGCTCCCATTGTTATTGAGGGTTGGTAGACAGTTGTTCCTTTCTACCCCAACAGAGTTGTTCTTGTCTCATTTCTCTTCTGTGTCAACCTCAAGAGAAGGGACACATTTGAGGAAGCTTTGCTTTGACCAAACACCAGTTCAGAGTCACCTGTAACAATCAAAGTATGTTGTTCATTTATTTTCTGTCACTGAAATTCCTTCATACTGGCTGTGATCTCATAATGGCTGATAGGGCAATGTCCACCTGAATATAGGAGGTAACTATGTGTGTTGGTCTAAGACAGTCTGATAGATAGATAGATAGGGAATAATAAAAACTCGATCTATCTACTCAGCATAGATACATCTTTCCCATTACTAAGCTTTGAAGTAGCTGTGTGCATAGCTTTGGTGCTACAGAAGTTGAGCATTGAACCTGAGGAATTGCACTCCATCTTGTATTTGTGAACTTGCTGATGATGCTAAAACAAAATTTTTGTTTCAGTTATTATATATGTCCTTCAACTTCTTGGAGTATTTTTTTTTTTTGTGGCATAGGTTTGACCTGAGTACAATGTTGTCATTGGCTCTACTTTCTAGCGTATGACAAAGAGAGTGAAAGAAAGAAAAATAATAAGAGACTGATTTAGATATATTCACTATAAACTATATTCTCTTTCATCGTGATAAAATTTTCAAAATGATATATATATATTGAAAAAAATTTAATAGTATATATATAGATATGATATATTATATATATCTATATATATAATATACATATGTATACAGACATAAAATAATATATATAGATATATATATATATAGATATACATACATATATATATATATATATATATATATATAGATATATATATAGAAATATGTATAGACATACATATATAAATATATATATATAATATATATATATATATACATACATATATAAAATATATATATATATATATATATATAGATATATAATATGTATACATACATATATACATATAATATATATATATATATATATACATATGTATACATACATATATAAATATAATATATATATATATATACATATGTATAATACATATATATATATATATATATATATATACGCATATATTAATACATATAAAAACATATATATATAAAATAATATATATAAATATATATATTATCTATATATATATATATATATCTATATAATTATAATATATATATATATAAATATATATATATATTGAAAACAATTTTCCTTCTCTCTCTCTCTCTCTCTTATATATATATATATTATATATATATTATTATATATTGAAAACAATTCTCTCTCTCTCTCTCTCTCTATATATATATATATATATATATATATATATATATTGAAAACAATTTTATATACACAACAGACACACACAATATATATATATATATATATATATATATATATATATATATATATATATATATAGGTATGTATGAGAGACAGAGAAGAGTGAGTTTGCTGTTTATTTGACTTACAGTGCTTACTAAATAAATAATTTTGGTTAATAATTTGTGAACAGGTTTTTCAACCTACAAATCAAAGCTGATTGCCTGTTTTTATGCATTTACTGTTTTTTTTTATTCATTTTATTTGTGTTCACTATATTTTATATTTGTTTTGTATAGTGTATGATATGTTTGTATGTGCATGAATGTATGTGTGTGTGAGTGAGTATATATGTATCCATCTATCTTATACTATGTATGTATATATGTGTGTGTGTGTATCTATATTGATGGATATATATGTATATATAGATGTATGTATGTGGTATAGATATGTGTGTATGTATACATACATACATACATATATATATATATATATATGTATATTTTCTTACAGATCTATGCAATTTGTAAGTTCAGTTTCAGCTTGTATTTTATTTTCTTGAGTAAATTGTATTTGGGATTTCATAGTGCTGAATTTTTTCTTCCTGACTCAGCTTTAATATCATCTCCCCCACTTTATTGGAAAGAAAAGGAGTGAAAAAAACTGTCTTGTTAAGCTAAAAGATTGGAAACATAGCTTATCAATTGGAATTATAGAATTGCTGGTTGGTTGTCTTAATGGGACTCCTGGTTTTGTTTTTGTTTTGTTTGTTTCTCTCTTTTGGTTTTGTGAATAGTTTACTTTTGTGATTTCCATTTTCCATTTAAATGATTTTGGGATACATTGCTGATTGCAAAATGACCGAATCATTAGCTAAATGTATACATGTAACATGCAAGTACATGTTTGAACCTGTATTAAAGTGGGTGGAACTTATAATATGTGTGTGTGTGTGTGGTGTGTGTATTTAGTTACATGTGATGTGCTTGTGTGGTTTATGTGTGTGTATGTATGTGTGTGTGTGTATGTGTATTTATGTATGTAAACACTGACTATACCAAGATATATATTACTCTACACTTGCAATTGAGTACTCTAAGTTCGTTCATGCAAATTCATTGTTCCGTGTGTGTGTCTGTGTGCAACAATATGTGAGTGCATGTGCTTGTGCACATGAACTCACATACATTGAGATTCAAAACCACTACAGATACAGGCACAATATGCAGAATTGCAGAAGTTTAGTGTGCTCATACGCATACGTACAAATGTATACAAATATGCACATACATTTGGTTAAAGATAAGTGACATGTGAAACACAAACCTGATAAATAAGACCATAAATTTTCTTTTTACATATGTTGCTGTAGCTGTTGTTATTGTTTTGTTGTAGCTCAGGCCATAGGTCAGGGACCAAACCCATGATCAAAAGCATTCCTTTCATGTAGATTTCACCCATTTATTTAGACATTGTGAATGTATGACTGCATTATATCTAGTGTCCTTTGCGTGAAATGAATACCATGAGAAAGTAAAGAAAATGTGGTCTGCAAAACTCAGCTTACAATAAGCATATCAGGCACAACACTAACCTGCATTGTCTATCCTGACGCCAGTATTTAGCATTTTGTATTGATCACTACAATAACTTAGTGAGCAAGGTTTAAGAAACTCAGAAATGTCTTAGTGTTACAGGTATTTCAAAATCAGTTAGGATGTTACAAATTTAAACAAAATAAAAGTATATGCCACTACGTGGCACCTTGGGCAAGTGTCTTCTACTATAGCCTCGGGCCGAACAAAGCCTTGTGAGTGGATTTGGTAGACGGAAACTGAAAGAAGCCCGTCTGCGGATGTGCTACCAGTGCCGGTGGCATGTCGAAACTCTGCTTGTGAAGACCCATTGAGGCAAGTGAGGATCAGAATCGAAATCGATCAATGGAAATTGCAGATGTGCTACCAGTGCCGGTGGCATGTCGAAACTCTGCTTGTGAAGACCCATTGAGGCAAGTGAGGATCAGAATCGAAATCGATCAATGGAAATTGCAGATGTGTTACCAGTGCCGGTGGCATGTAAGAGAACTTTCCGTTTCGCGACCGTTGCCAGCACCGCCCCGTTTCGTGTCCGTTGCCAGCCTCGCCTGGCCCTCGTGCCGGTGGCACATAAAAAGCACCATCCGTTCGTGGCCGTTTGCCAGCTCTGTCTGGCACCAGTACGGGTGGCACGTAAAAAGCACCCACTACACTCACGGAGTGGTTGGCGTTAGGAAGGGGCATCCAGCCGTAGACTAAACACTGCCAGATTGACTGGGCCTGATGAAGCCTTCTGGCTTCACAGACCCCAGTAGAACCGTCCAACCCATGCTAGCATGGAAACGGACGCTAAATGATGATGATGATGATGATATATATATATTCAAAATGTGACCGCATGTGTACCGTTGTCGATTTTCTTTCTCCGTCTTCCCTTCTTTTGATCTTTCCTTTTCCTATATTTCTGACGAAGAGCTCCGCTCGAAACGTTAAACCCTCCTTCTTTCCTTAGCGTCCAATAATACTATACTTGTTCCACGTCCTTGCGTTGTTGTATTTTCTCTTTGTGTTTTCATGTTTGGATTAACTTTATATATATATATATATATAATATATATATATATATATATATTATATATGTATGTGTGTGTATATATTTGTGTGTCTGTGCTTGTCCCCCCCCCCCCAAAAAAAACATCGCTTGACAACCGATGCTGGTGTGTTTACATCCCCGTAACTTAGCGTTTCGGCAAAAAAAGACCGATAGAATAAGTACTAGGCTTACAAATAATAAGTCCTGAGGTCGATTTGCTCGACTAAAAAGCGGTGCTCCAGCATACCCACAGTCAAATGACTGAAACAAGTAAAAGAGTATTATTTGACATACTATAATATTTAGCGTAATTTCTTGGGAAGTATGTAGCAAAGTTCATTATCTTTCTAAGTCTTATTCACATAAAGGTTCTTTTAGTTGTTTCATCATGGATACGGCCGAACCACTCGTACACTTGTGTGCGGCTCATACAACCCCTCTCCATACAATTTCTGCAGCTTTGCGTAAGCTTCTAAGCAGGTATCGCCATGGCAACTCCCGCTGTCATGGTTAATGCGACGATCACACGCTACACACCTTCCTTCCAAGCACTGCAGTAAACATCAGAAGTGAGCCAGAGCGTTAAAACTTAGTGCGCATACACACACACTTCACTTCATACAACGACGCATATGGAGACACACGTCCATACATATGGAAATACATGTCCACATATATGGAGATACACATCCATAGATAGACGCAGTACATAGTCACAAAAACCCGTACACTCACACTCAGACATACATACACAAGGAAACAGAGGCACCGTTAGGTTACTATGTGTTGTATTTCCGAATCATCTCAGTCTGTAATAGTTGCTATTTTAATCTTTTAGTCTTAATTGAAACAGCTGTAAGAGAATATGTTGGATTTTTGTAGATAATAAATTATATTAATGTTATATCTCCATTTTCTTAATTTTCTTCGAATATTTATTAACCAAGATTTATATTTAAACCTATTATTTTATGAATATCATTATACACAAAAAATATTAGGTAATGCACCAGTAATTCATTGGATATTACTATCCATTAATGTGGTTATTTTAACCTCTAATTGAATATATATATATATCTATATATATAAAACTGAAGTTGTGTAGTGTCTGTCTCCTACGATTTACATTCCTAACTACTCCCACATTTTGCGGTGCAGTTTAACCAAAACCGGGTATCTTATAGTCGTGATTCATATCGAGCCCTTCTGGGTATTAGCGCGCGTCTACGATGAATCTACGATTTAAAAAAGAATTTACCATAATTTTTTCCATTTTTAATGCATTTTTTTTGCTATTATATAAGGGAAGTAACTCTCTAAAAATATCTACGATGAGTCTACGATTTTAAAAAATTTACTATCATTTTTTTCCATTTTTAATGCATTATTTTGCTATTATATAATGGAAGTAACTCTCTAAAAATGCTTATATAGTTATTTCCCTTACAAACCCGAGCAACGCCGGGCGATACTGCTAGTATATATATTATATATATATATATAGGTGCATGTATATGTGTCTATATAAATATCTGCATATATGATTGCATATGTGTTTATATAGATGTATGACTGCATGTGTTCATGTATATAAGTACATATATCACTTATGTATACTTACATCAGCCTGTGTGTGTGTATACACACACATACAAATGTGTGTGTGTGTACACACCACATTTATGCGTGCATGTATCCGTATATATATATTATATATATATATATATATATATATATATATATATATATATAATCAATATAGGGTGGCAAGGAAAATTTTGTAGAATTTTATTGCCACCAGCGGCCCGTGGGAAAAAATTAAATAGTCATAGACCATTTTTAAGTTCAACATTAACTTAAGGAACGGCCATAATAGGCCATTCACCCCTAGAAATAACAGCCAAAGCTTCTAACCGCAAATAAAGATTAATTCCGTAAACAGGAGAAAATTAAAAAAATTAAAAAAACATTTACCCTGTAATTTCTTGTACGGTATACCGTTTCATCCGCTGTTTAATGGTAAACTAACCTGATTAAATTAAATCAAGCCATCTTCCATAAGCCCTCCCGAGGGCTTATGGAAGATTGGCTTGATTTAATTTAATCAGGTTAGTTTACCATTAAACAGCGGATGAACGGTATACCGTACAAGAAATTACAGGGTAAATGTTTTTTAATTTCTCCTGTTTACGGAATTAATCTTTATTTGCGGTAGAAGCTTTGGCTGTTATTTCTAGTGGGTGAATGGCCTATTATGGCCGTTCCTTAATTGTTAATATATATATATATATATATAAACGAATATGCACGTGCATATATATATAAGAATATGCAAATATGTATGTATTTAATACTCACGCTTGGAAACAAAACACTATGAAAACATTGATAATTATTGAAGTCCTTAATAGGTCAGATCTGTAAGTCAGCTGACCTGGTTGATATCTGCCCTCTCTGTGCTACCCGTGTGTCCATTACTTTCTCTAAACCTTTGTTCTTTGTCTCCTGTTTGTCGCCTTTGCTCTTTTCTGGTCAGACTCTACGGAGACTGTGCATGACTTGCACATTTTAGTAACGCTGGTACGCCTGCTTTATTCATTTGGTCACACGCACAGTTGCATATAAATACATACAAACAATTGCATGTATATACACACACACACACATTTACATCTATATGTATACATGCTTGCACATACCTCATGTACACACGCTCTTACAAATACTGAAATACATGGACATAGGAGCGTTCACACACCTACACTACACATAACTCATTAATTAAATGTTTGCCTATTAAGGTGACTATGAGAACGGCTCTTAGTATTTACTGAAATGTTGTGTCCTTGAGCAAGACACATAGCTTTACGTACGCTACGTCTGCTTGTCTGAATGAAAAGAAGAGAAAAAAATTACTCATTCAAATAGTTGAGTTCTGTGATTGGTCAGTTGTTTGTAAAAGGACATTCGTTTGTAAAAGCTAATTGCTCCAACCAAGCCAGTAAGTTAAGTTTTTTTTAGAAATATCAGCCAAATCACACCTTGCAGTGTTTAAGGAATGACACATTTTTCTCTGTAAGAACTACATTATCCTAGTCTCTGAAGAAATAAATTGAGATGATCACAACTGGAACGCCGTTAATTTGATTCTGTTTGGCCAGGAGGACACATGACCACCATTGCCAAAAACCAAAATATTAATAATAAAATCACATAGATCGATTGCTAGCTTTAAAGAAAATAGATGCATATATATATATATATTATATTATATTAAATTAGCGATAAAACCACTATTAGGCAAATCAAACAGTGAAAAACATAATCCAATACATAAAATTAATTTAAATATAAAAGTTAAAATTTAAAAAATTATTAAATAATTTAAACTTATAAATTTTAAATATATATATATATATACAAATATTTATATATATATGTATGTATATTTTTATATTATATATTATTTTATTTATTTATTAATTTTTTATTTTTTATTTTTTATTTTTTTTTATTATATAAATATCAAAAGTATTAAAAGTTTAATAAAAGATAAAGAGTAAAACACTATATATATATATTATATATATATATTATATATATATATATGATTGATTGATTGATTGATTGATTCTAGTTTCAGCTCACGAGCTGTGGCCATGCTGGGGCACCGCCATTGGTGCTGCTACATGGTTTTACTTCACGAATGCTTTTTAGCAACTGCCATTATATATATGTGTATATAGATATATATATATATTATATATATATATATAGATATATATATATTATATATATATATATATATATATATATAGAGAGAGAGAGAGAGAGAGAGAGAGAGAGAGAGAGGAGACAGAGGGATGGATAGATTGATACGCGCACAGATTTATTGTAGGGCTTTTACCTTGCCCTCCTATACAAATCTGTCTTCATATGTACGTAAGAAATTTTCTTTTGTGAGCGAATTTGGAGACCTTCTACGTGGTTGTTTCATATAATTCCATTAATGCTAAAACACATAATAGATATTGATCCTAGCACTTGACTTTTATTTTATTAGTCCCTGGCAAAGGTGATTTCGGTAGGATTGAGCTCAACCTAAAGACCCGTAACTAGATAGTGCAGGCATTTTGTACTACGTTTTAAATGGTTCGGCCAATTGCTGGTCTGATGATGTTTCTGCAGAGACGTTAGAATGTATTCGTTCGGTATTTGTTCGGACGCGGTGTGTACCAAGTTCAAATCTCGCCCGGGTCAGGCAAATTTGCCTTTCATATTTTCAGAATTGATAGAAACAAAAAAAGTCGGAGATGATGTATTGGTGGAACTGAGGGAACGTCCGAGCGTTGCTTTGCAGTATTTGTTCCGACTGTGTACGTTCCGAGACCATCGCCATGGTCTAGATAGGTGGTACGCCTCCCGGATTCACATCATCACCTCTCATCTTGGATGCTTTTTAGAAGTGTCCACTCCTTTGGGAGCATTCGGTCCAAAACTCCCGTTCAAAGAAATCCTCTTTCCTCCATCCCGTCAGTCTTGGAAGGCTCTATAGAAAATCAGAAGCCCCACTTTCCCTCCTGACTAAAAAAGAAAGCAACTAAATCGACCTCAAAATTACACAAAAACGGAAGGAGATAATTATGTAGCCCTAGATATACTTTTGGAGGAAAAAATCGTGATGGTCATAGATGAATGCCTTTTGATCATAAGTATGTTTATACAGGGTGACTTTGGGCTAAAAAAAAAAAAATAGCAATATCGATATTATTGCTGTTCAGCAATAAAAAAATAGAAATAACAAAAGTAAATGGATCTTCGTCGCTTGCGACGGTGTGTTGTTCGACTTCTTATTACACTAACGTAAAAATTGTTGAATATTCTGCAGATTAAGTATCCTAACGTAGATCCTCTAGCAAGATAAATCTGTGTGATAAAACTGGACCATTGATTTACACAGATGTAACCCATTCGATCTCTTTCTCTTTTTTTTTTTTTTTACTTGTTTCAGTCATTTGACTGCGGCCATGCTGGAGCACCGCCTTTAGTCGAGCAAATCGACCCCGGGACTTATTCTTTTTGTAAGCCCAGTACTTATTCTATCGGTCTCTTTTGCCGAACCGCTAAGTGACGGGGACGTAAACACACCAGCATCGGTTGTCAAGCAATGCTAGGAGAACAAACACAGACACACAAACATATTCACACACACTTATATATATATACATATATACGACAGGCTTCTTTCAGTTTCCGTCTACCAAATCCACTCATTGGTCGGCCCGGGGCTATAGCAGAAGACACTTGCCCAAGATGCCACGCAGTGGGACTGAACCCGGAACTATGTGGTTGGTTAGCAAGCTACTTACCAAACAGCTACTCCTGCGCCTATATGTTGACTTTCTTTTAAAGATGATATGAAGTGATTTGAGGGAGGCATGGTGATTACCTCTAGCAGATCTAGCGAACGAACATATAGTTCTTTTTTTTTTTTTTTTTGTGTGCACAGTAACTCTCAGAAACGTTAGCGCGCCGGGCGAAATGCTTAGCGGTATTTCGTCTGTCGTTACGTTCTGAGTTCAAATTCCGCCAAGGTCGACTTTGCCTTTCATCCTTTCGGGGTCGATTAAATAAGTACCAGTTACGCATTGGGGTCGATATAATCGACTTAAATCCGTTTGTCTGTCCTCGTTTGTCCTCTCTGTGTTTAGCCCTTTGTGGGTAATAAAGAAATAGGTATTTCGTCTGTCGTTACGTTCTGAGTTCAAATTCCGCCGAGGTCGACTTTGCCTTTCATCCTTTCGGGGTCGCTAAATTAAGTACCAGTCACGCACTGGGGTCGATGTAATCGACTTAATCCGTTTGTCTGTCCTTGTTTGTCCTCTCCATGTTTAGCCCCTTGTGGGTAGTAAAGAAATATATATTTATTGTTGATGGATGCGAAATCTCTTCCTTCTCATTTACTAACTGACCTTGTAGCAGGTTTAAGTAACCGTTATTGCGATATCAAGTTGAATTGTATTACGTATTTTTGTCTTTATCTTATTGTTCTTAATCATCATCCTCATCATCATCATCACCATCATCATATCATCATCATCATCATCGTCGTGGTTGTCGTTGACGTGGTTTAAACTTGCAAAATATACTATGCAGTTGATGACTGCCAATTTTCACCTGGGTGGCAGATTAACAAACACAAAGAAAGCTACTGAAAAACAAAACAAAAAAAAAAAGAAGGAACCCATCCCTGCTATTAAAAAAAATTCAAAAAATAAAAACAAATCCGAGGAACCATACAAAAATAAGTTAAACAATAAACACACACACACACATCTGACCTTCATCTCCTCCTCTTCGTCTACGCTCCTCCCCACTCTCCTTCTCATCATTCTCCCTTTCAGGCTAAAATAAAATAAAATAACGAACAAAAAGAAACCTTTGTAGTTTTTCCTTGTGTTTGTTACCTTAAGGTACATTTTGTTAGTAACACAACAAGACATAATAAACACCTAAAAACAAAAGCTAGAGACTACTTGAAGTTCCTTTTGATGGTATTTATAGCTACTAACCAGGTCTTTTCCATCTCTGTATACGTTTGGTGTGTGCATATATTATGTGTGTACCTATGTATGTTTAAACTGGTTGCTCTCTTCACATTTTTTTTTTTATTACTCGTTGTATATTTGAGTTTCTCTAGTTTTTTCTTCTGTGTATTTAAAGCCTCTCTTCTTTCTTAATTTTATAGTTAACTAGCAGTATCGCCCGAGTTATAGCCAAAAAATGCATTAAAAATGGAAAAAAAATTATGGTAAATTTTTTTTTAAATCGTTGACTCATCGTAGACATTTTTAGAGAGTTACTTCCCTTATATAATAGCGAAAAAATGCATTAAAATGGAAAAAAATTATGGTAATTTTTTTTTAAATCGTAGACTCATCGTACACGCGCGCTAATACCCAGAAGGGCTCGATATGAATCGCGACTATAAGATACCCGGTTTTGGTTAAACTGCACCGCAAAATGTGGGAGTAGTTAGGAATCTAAATCGTAGGAGACAGACACACAACTTCACTTTTATATATAAAGATGTTTAATTCAGGCTCGGGCCGCACTACTAAAAAATATCGAGGTAACTTTTCGTTCGATGTGCCCTTCAGAGAGTTCTGCGGGCTGCACTTGGCCCGTGCCTGATTTAATTATTCCGATTTCTTTCTCTCTCTACCGCATCTTTCTCTGGTTCTTCCCTTTCTCTCATCATCCTTTCTTTACTAGAGTCCCATTGATATTCGGCGAGCTGGCAGAAACGTTAGCACGCCGGGCGAAATGCGTAGCCGTATTTCGTCTGCCGTTACGTTCTGAGTTCAAATTCCGCCGAAGTCAACTTTGCCTTTCATCCTTTCAGGGTCGATTAAATAAGTACCAGTTACGCACTGGGGTCGATATAATCAACTTAATCCGTTTGTTTGTCCCCTCTATGTTTAGCCCCTTGTGGGTAGTAAAGAAACAGATATTTAGTGTAATTTTTAAAGCGGCAAGCTGGCAGAATCGCGAAATAATACTTAACGGCATTTCGTCCCTATTTACTTTCTGAGTTCAAATTCCCCCGAGTCAACTTTACCTTTTATCCTTTCGGGTCGACAAAAAATAAAGTACCAGTTGAGCACTTGGGTCAGTATCGACTTACCCCGTCCCTAGAACTTGATGGCGTTGTGTCAAAATTTGAGATTCAAGGTGACAAGCTGGTAGAATCGTCAGTACGCCGAGGAAAATGCATAACGCTATTTCGTTTGTTTTCATTCATGTTCCGAGTTCAAATTCTGCCGCGGTCGCTTTTGCATTTTATCCTTTTGGAATCGATAAAATAAGTAGCAGATGTGCACCGAGGTCGATGTAATTGACTTACTCACTTTCCCCAAATTACTTGCCTTGTGCCAAAATTTGAAATCAATATCATTGTAAAAGTTTATTATTGCTAAGCACTGACATTGAGTCCAATGTACGGGCGAGGAAAGAAGACAAATGCTGATTTTGACAAAACATATCCTATTCTCAAATGATCTGTAGCAAGACATTTATCCGTGATTATTATAGGCGGCTTCTCTCTCTTTCTCAGGTCACCCCTGAAGGAGCGGACGTATGATCAAAATCATGTGACCATCCCTCCCTCCCTCCCTCTCTCTCTCTCTCTCTATATATATATATATATAGTGTAGTGTTTTCTATTGGAGGGTATGATTTAAGTGAAATCTGGGTGTTACTTCTTGGAAATTGGCGACAATGTTAGAGGTTCTGTTGTTGGATGTGTGTGTGTCTATTTGTGTATGCATCCTACCACACCCTCCGGATGCGTAGAGCCTTTTTACTTACGACCTCACGCCACATTAAGTTTTTGAGTCCATTAAAATTTCAGAGGCCAGTTTGTCTTTAACGCAAAGCTCTATATCAACGTTTCGCAGTGAAATTTACTTTTCATAGGACCTCTTTAAGGTGGAGAAGTTGTACTTAAAACGGAAAGTACTGGAACAGATACCGCAAAGCATCTCGTACCACTTTTTAACAATTCTACCACTCCCTTATTTATCAACTTTGAAGGGATGAAAGACAAAGTTGACCTCGATAGTGTGTGTGTGTGTGTACACACACCACACACACTCGACAAAAGTAAATAGACACCCTTATAATCATAAAGGTTTATTTAAATCTGAAATTATACATTCGAATTATTTATTAATTGTTATAATGTGAATGTTTAATATTTAGACATGCCCTTTGCATCTTTCAATGTAAGGACCCTATTAGGCATGTTACTAATCAGATGACGAATATTCTCTTGCGGAATTTCTTGCCAAGTTTCATGCAGTAATCTCAAAACATCTGGCTTTGAAGATGCTTTCTTTTTCTTTTTATGAAGTATCCTGTCCATTATGTCCCCAGAGGCATTCGCGAGGGTTCATATCTGGTGACTGGCTTGGCCGTGGAAGCTTTTTAATACCATTCTCATCCAACAAATCTTTGGTCTTTATAGCCGTGTGAATAAACAGTGTTCTTTAATCATTTCACCATTGGAGAAAATTGGAAGGAGTCCTTTCTACAATATGGACTCGTATTTATCTGAGTTTATGTTTCCCTCACTCTCCACCAGCTCTGATCAACCATTACCCCAAATTGCTCCTCGGACCATCACAGAATAGCTGCCGTGTTTCATTATTGGCTGCAATCTATTCGCATCAAATTATTGATCACAGAGTCTCCAAACTCACACTCGATCACTGTCAGGAAATACAGCAAATCTGGACTCATCAGAGAATATGGCAGTGTCCCAAAATGCTTGTGGCCTCTCCACCATCTCACTTGCCCAATCTTTTCTCCACTTGATGTTGGCTGGTCGAAGAAGTGGCTTCCTTCTCGCTGCTCTGTCATAGTAACCAAGTTTGTAGAGATACCTGACACTTGTTCTGGCACTGTCATCAACTTTACATTATTTACTATTGACGGATATTTGTCCTCGTCTTGTTTGTTGTTAACACAACATTTTGGCTGATATACCCTCCAACCTTCATCAAGTATCTTGGGGAAATTTCGAACCTGGGTTCTCATTCCTAAGGTATTTTTCGATGTTGTTGTCGTTGTTGTTATTATTATAATTCTTCTTCTTCTTCTTCTTCTTATCATTATATTATTATTATTATTATTATCATTATTATTATTATTATTATTATTATCATTATTATTATCATTATTATTATTATTATTATTATTCAGGTCACTGCCTGGAATCGAACTCGGAATCTTAAGTTTAGTAGCCTGCACTCTTAAGCACTACGCCATATGCTCGTGGGCTACTAACCCCAAGATTCCGAGTTCGATTCCAGGCAGTGACCTGAATATTATTAATAATAATAATAATAACAACATCGAAAAATACCTTAGGAATGAAAACCCAGGTTCGAAATTTCCCCAAGACACCTGATGAAGGCTGGAAGGTATATCAGCCAAGATGTTGTGTTAACAACAAACAAGATAAGGTCAAATATCCGTCAATAGTAAATAATGAACATAATTCCTTATCTCTTGAATATAGAACTGACATCAATTTGTTCTACTATGTCAGCGAGGATTATCCACCACACTTAACAAAGAGAAGGGTCCTGTCAGAGGGCCCTAGTTGATCTGAGCGAGGTGATGTGGACTCCTTCCCCTCTCTGGTGAATTGCACAATCACTATTATCTGTAGAAAGCGGGATCCCTAGGTTTTCAGCGACTTTACTCTATGTCCACATTCAGAATGACCAACATTACGGCCTGTTTGAAATTCAGATAGTTCCGAGGGTTCTTTTGTACGTGGCTTGATTAAACAATCACACATTAAAATGTCAATTAATAGAAAATATAAACCTTCATAAGCTATAATAAACATAAAAGGATGTTTTATAGGGTGTCTATTTACTCTGTCATGTCAGTACACACACACACACACACACACACACACACACACACACACAGAGGACTTAGTTGAATGTATGAATCTGTTCCAGTTCGAATCTCGCCGAGGTCCACTTTCACCATTCATCCTTCCGAGATCGATAAAATAAAGAACCAATCAAGTGCGGTCGAATTTTCTTCCTGTCACCCACATTATTCAATGCGTCTTTCCTCTTAAAATAGTAGGCGGTAATTTGAGGACATTTTGGTTGTTATTTCTAGCAGCTCGAGTAACCACATAGAGAGAGAGCGGCTCTCTCTTTGAGCTCGACTTTTGATATTTATTCTGCTTGGTTGTTAGATGGTCGGCAGTAGAACTAACTTTAATAAACAACCCATCAAAGGTTTCCGGTAATCTACTAACTATAAAGTTGTAACTAAACAAATAGAGGTATTTGTGAGGAATAAATCACATAGACGCACTCAGGAGTGTTTCAATGAGAGTATAATAATATTTCTTGTGTATTTTGTGTATTTGCCGTCGTTTTCTGGAGCATTTCAGTGCTGAAAGAAACAGGAAGTTTCTTCTCAAAAATCGAGTTCATTGGTGCAGTACGATAGAAACTGGGCCATGGATTCAACTTGGACTAAACCTTATCACATACATTTGTATACTTTCCATGGCACTGCAAATACAATTATGATTTCGACAGTTTTTGCAAACTGCGTTAAGTATCTTAACTAAATTACCTACCTTTATGAGAGACTGTTTATCAGTGTAAAACCAATGTCGTATCAAAAAGGGGTTTTTTACGATTCGATATAGATCGAAAATGTGCAAAAAAAAAGAAAAAAAAAGCCAACAAAAAACCAAACAACCAAGAAAACAAACTGAAGTACGTTCTGGGATCGATAAAAATCGACTGAAATCCGTGAAGGCGATGTCCCAGTATGGCCGCAGACCAATGATTGAAACTAGTAAAAGAATAAAAAGCAAGACTACGTGCATTTTCATACAAAATCTTCGTGATAGAACGTGTCAATGAAGGATCTTCGTCATGGCTAATCGGTCTGCAAGACAGCCAAATTTCATAAAATTCACTCTCTGTCAAGATGAAAATACTCTTTAGATTCGAGGAGCAGTGAACCTCGAATTAAAAAGACAGAAGTGTTACTGCTTGATTGCTTTTGGCCATAAATAAGTCCATTTAATCGGAATCCAGGAGTTATAAACAACAACTTGTATGGTTCTATATCTTTATATATAAAAGTGAAGTTGTGTGTCTGTCTCCTACGATTTAGATTCCTAACTACTCCCACATTTTGCGGTGCAGTTTAACCAAAACCGGGTATCTTATAGACGTGATTCATATCGAGCCATTCTGGGTATTAGCGTGCGTCTACGATTTAAAAAAAAATTACCATTTTTTCCATTTTAATGCATTTTTTCGCTATTATATAAGGGAAGTAACTCTCTAAAAATGTGTACGATGAGTCAACGATTTAAAAAAAATTACCATCATTTTTTTTCCATTTTTAATGCATTTTTTTGGCTATAACTCTCTAAAAATGCTTATATAGTTATTTCCCTTACAAACCCGAGCAACGCCGGGCGATACTGCTAGTTTAATATAATTTAGTTTATGATTCTGGTGCTTAAAGCTGCTTGGCTTGATACCTCTCTCTATGATTATAGCACTATTTCTTGTCCACTAATAAATTTCATGAAAGATGCGGTGACTATAACTCAAGGAATGAGCTTACTTTCAGCATGTTTCGAGACTAATAACACAGCTGTAAGAACGCATTTGTCTTTGACAGTGAGGGCTATTCAGTATTTGTTTGATCTCAGATAGCTGTCTTCCTATAACACTTGGCATGGAAAACAACAATATACAAAAGGAAAGAAAGCGAAACGTTATAATAGAAAGTTAGCTTGCTGGAATCCCCACATATGCCGGTTTACCGTTACTGCAAAAAGTATGTGTCCTCTTCCAGAGTGTTTAGGATTCTATGCACATCAGGAACTTAATGATTTTATATATGTAAGGTTTAACTCTCATTCCGTTTGCAACGACATGTGTGTGTGAATCTAGATTCGGTTTTCTTTCTTCAAACAAGATAAAATCTAGGAATCCATAGAGAAACCTGTGGATTACGACTGGCAAAAAAGTTGCACGTTTTGATAAGTCCTGAATGGGAGGAAGGAAATAAGAAGTTATTGAACTTAATGTTCACAACTGTGATTGATTTTAATTGGCAGGTAGATATAAATTCTACCTGCCAATTTATATATTATGAATTAAATCAAAAAATTATATTTTACGTTTATTTACTTACCACTCTACAATATGCTCTTCAATTAAAAATTTGTTAGAGAAAATTGACATTTTCATAGTACAGTATTTTGTGGGGGCTGCGAAAATTAATAAAATATTTCCTAGGTGCACTGGGCCTGTAAAACAGTGGAGACCACCAACTCAGTTTTTTTAAAATTTTTCTTGTGCTTATCTTTTGAAATTTATCTCGGCGAACGTGCTTTCCTTAGGATTGACGTAAGTACTAACATAGTTCTCTAGAAATCTATGGCTTAACAACTATTGTTGCATTGCACTATTTTATTTTAATACTTACTGTGAACAACCATACAAATATACCAGGTGATATTTCGAGTATACAGACAACGTGATCTGTATCTTTTGACTGCACTTTACGTTATACAATGCATTACTTTCAACCTCTGTAGCGCACTACACTTCCGTGAAATGGGCCGCCTTTTGGGAGACGCGTTTTCTCAAACATTTGCTTGACGTTCATAATAACGCTAGGAAATCCGCATACACTTCACTTTACTTATTCCACTTCTGGCCCACACTACTCAGACCTATTTCATTACTACCCACAAGGGGCTAAACACAGAGAGGACAAACAAGGACAGACAAGCGGATTAAGTCGATTAAATCGAGCCCAGTGCGTTACTGGTACTTAATTTATCGACCCCGGAAGGATGAAAGGCAAAGTCAACCTCGGCGGAATTTGAACTCAGAACGTTACGGCAGACGAAATACGGCTACACATTTCGCCCGGCGTGCTAACGTTTCTGCCAGCTCGCCTACTCAGACCATTCTTCTTCCTCCTCTCACCACACCTACTCCCTGTTACTCTTTCACCTCTTCCTTTTCTCATTCACTCTTTCTGTGACCGCGTTATTAAACCTCCATAGTATTTCCCTTCAATGAGGGACAACTGTCCAAAACCCCAACTCCCCACAACAAATTCAACACTAATTTCGTTTGCTTTCTTTGAATATTTACAATATTTAGCTGGCAACTTGATTTTTATTTGTTTAGCTCCACGT
>NC_043002.1:98404822-98414822 GCF_006345805.1 Octopus sinensis
AATCCACCCAGCTCTAAATTAGTAACCCTGCGATGGACTATCGTTCCATTCAGAAGGGTTATTGTCATCTTTGGGAAACCGGGTAACTAGCACTGTATGTCCAGGTCTTGAGCAGTACTTATGCACATCTGTTTTATTGATGTATCTCCATTACTTGATTATAGTGACATATAATTGTATGACATAAACCTCTCTGTACTTATTCATAGTTGAATATCAATTGTTAACCAGGAGCTAGATGATTGGTAACTATTTCCAAGCTTGCTCAATAAAAAAGCTACTCACTAGTCAATAGGGATTTGTTGTTTTATAATTTTCCTTCTGCTAGTGATTTTACTTAGCACCCAATTGCAAACCTGGGTTTATTTAAGCTTCCCTTCCTGCCCAAAATATATATACTCTTTACTTGTTTTAGTCATTTGACTGCGGCCATGCTGGAGCACCGCCTTTAGTCGAGCAAATCGACCCCAGGACTTATTCTTTGTAAGCCTAGTACTTATTCTATCGGTCTCTTTTGCCGAACCGCTAAGTGACGGGGACGTAAACACACCAGCATCGGTTGTCAAGCAATGCTAGGGGGACAAACACAGACACACAAACATATACACACACACACATATATATATATACATACATATATACGATGGGCTTCTTTCAGTTTCCGTCTACCAAATCCATTCACAAGGCTTTGGTTGGCCCGAGGCTATAGTAGAAGACACTTGCCCAAGATGCCACGCAGTGGGACTGAACCCGGAACCATGTGGTTGGTAAGCAAGCTACTTACCACACAGCCGCTCCTGCTGTATATATTAGGCTGTCTTATCAGAGTTTTTCATTTCTTAGATAGTCAAAACTAAAATGCAACAAACTGTCCATGCCATGAGTTATCCAATGTCACTACCAATCTCGTATATGCCTCCTCTGCAAACATTGGCAGAAGGCATTTTGTTGCATTCAAATACAATTTCCTTTGCTAAGTTAAGAAAGTACCAGCAACATCTTGCTCAATTTCTGGTAGGTTCTTGAATGAAACAACTTTTATTGGATTTACTGTTTTAATGAAACATTAGCACTCAGTATTAATGTTTTGAGTATTTTATTCTAAGTGACTCTATCTTCCTCTGGACAGCTGAACCCAGAATTTGTGTGTGTGAGTGTGTGTGTATGTGCATTTGGGCTGCTTGCATCTGAGATACTTTTTACTCCTCACTGACAAGAATCTGTCCCCTATTTGTTTTGGTAGGTCTGCAATTTGACGTGTGTTTTTGCCAATAACTTCACTGTTGGTGACTGTTCTATGTTCTCCATTCGGTGCAAAATCTTCCAAGGTATATGCACTATCTTGCACATATGTACATACATATATGTTAGTATGTATATATATATATATATATATATATATATATATAATTAATCCAAACATGAAAGCACAAAAAAACACAATAACGCGAGGACGTGGAACAAATATAGTATTATTGGCAGCTCAGGAAAGAAGGAAATATATATATATATGTATGTATTTATGTCTTTACTACCCACAAAGGGCTAAACACAGAGGGGACAAACAAGGACAGGCAAACGGATTAAGTCGATTACACTGACCCCAGTGCGTAACTGGTACTTAATTCATCGACCCCGAAAGGATTAAAGGCAAAGTCGACCTCGGCGGAATTTGAACTCAGAACGCAGCGGCGGACGAAATACCACAAAGCATTTCACCCGGTGTGCTAACATTTCTGCCAGCTCACCGCCTTTTATATGTATGTATATATATATACACACACATACATGTGTATGCATTTGCATGCATACATAATGCATGCATGTGTGTATATATGTGTATATATGTGTATATGTGTGTGTTTATGTATATATGTGCGTATGTGTGTGTCTGCTTGTTTATACTTACACATTCAGCAATGTATACACTATATTGTTAATTTTGAATTTTTACCATTTACATTCTGTTCCTGTATTGGTTCAATACCCATTTCTCTTTTTTTCACAGAAATTCTATTATTCTATTATACTCTTCTCTTGGCATTTTTTTCCTTTAGGTAATTTTTTTCTCCCACCCTGTTTTCCCTTTCATTATTCTTTCTCTACTTTCACTCCTTTTGCTCCCCCCCCCACAACATATTTGTTTCATCATTTTCATTTCTTTTTCTCTTCCTCTTACTGTCACCTCACTGACCTTGGAATCCTTTCCATTCATATGGCCAGCCAGCCAGCCAGCCAGCTAGCCTTTAATTTTTCTCTGCTGCCATTTGCCAATTTCATTGACAAAAACCTTACAGTGTTAGGACAGTATAACACAATAACACAAGATGTAGTTTTCATCAACTGTCATCCGTTTTCATTATGTGTACACCAGAAATAAGGCAGCTGAACAAATGAGCAGTTTGCACTCTGATACAAATGAAAAAAAACCTAACCAACCCTATAACATCCATTGTTAAATGCGTAGCAGGAACTGTGGTTTGTGGCAGGAACAGTAATGTGTGACATGAATAGTGATGTGTGGCACAAACTGTGGCACATGGCTGTAAAGTTCTCATGGAAACAAAGTACGTGAATTGGTTTCATTTCTTACTTGAAACTATTTTGCTTTCTTTTACTTACCTTTACTTCATCATCATCATCATCATCATCATCATACGTCCGCTTTCCATGCTAGCATGGGTTGGATGATTCGACTGAGGACTGGCGAACCAGATGGCTGCACCAGGCTCCAATCTGATCTGGCAGAGTTTCTACAGCTTGATGCCCTTCCTAACGCGAACCATTCCGAGAGTGAGTGCTTTTACGTGCCACTGGCACAAGGGCCAGTCAGGCGGTACTGGCAATGTCCACGCTCAAATGGTGTTTTTTATGTGCCACCTGCACAGGAGCCAGTCTAGCGGCACTGGCAACGACCTCGCTTGAGCGTTTTTTCACATGCCAGTAAGGCGACGCTGGTACTTGTTTCTGTCATTCGACTGCTGCCATACTGGGGGAACTACCTTTGAGAGTTTTAGTTGAATAAATTGACCCTAGTACTTATTTTTTAAAGTCTAGTGTTTATTTTTGTCAGCTTCTTTTGCTGAACAGCTAAGTTACTGAGACATAAAGAAATAAACACTAGTTGTGAAGTGTTGGTGGGAAACAAACATAACACACTCACACATGCAAGCATGCATGCCGATGGGTTTCTTTCAGTTTTCATCTATGAAATTTACTCACAAAACTTTGGTCAGCTTGGGTTTATAGTAGAAGACACTTGCCCAATGTGCCACTCAGTTGGCAACCAAGACCACATAGTTGGCAACCAAGCTTCTATCTCAGCCATACTTGCATTTATACTTTGCTTAACTTTTTGTTTTTCTATAAAGCTTCTAATACTCTCATCTTGGTTTTATTTCTTAAAGACATCACTTTTCATTTTGGTTTCCTAGGCAACACAGAAGTCAGCCAACAAAAGAGCCTTTATGTGATCACATGACTTGATAGAAATAGCAATTTGATCTCCCTCAAATTAGTCACTTTGGATAATATACATCTTTTATTTATTTACTTCTTTCAGTCATTGAGCTGTATCCATATTGGGGCACCAATGTAAAGGGTCTGGTCAATCAAATCAGGCCCAGTACTTATTTTAAGTCTAGTACATAGTCTATTGTTTTTTCAACAAACTGCTGAGTTTTGGGAATGTAAACAAACTGACATCAGTTGTCAAGCAGAGTCTGTTACAACACACACACAAACAAACATGCACACATGCGTGCAACACACACAAACATGCATACATGCATGAGCACACACATACACTTAAACAGCACACACCTGCATATGCACACACACACACATACACATACAATCACGCTTTCACTCATGTAAGACAGGCTTCAGCGCAGTTTCTTTCTATCTACCAAATTTACTTCCCAAGATACTTGCCCATGATGTCATGTTGTGAGACAAAACCTGAAGATATAACATGGCTGGAAAATAAAATTTTTAACCACAAAGCCTACTTGTGCCTATAATAAAAAAAAACCCCAAAAAAACCTCAAAAACAGATGGGATCTGGTTGGAACACTTTTGATCAGGGCTGCTCAATCAGGATTCACCTGGAGCTAAACAACAATTAACACAAGTGACTGTTATTATTGCTGTAGATGGCAGCAAGGTATCGCACCAGTTTAAAGGTAACTGAGTGCAAAATACTGTTTCAATTGCATTATGAGACTGCCAGTAATTTAGTATTATTGCTTCTAAAATATATAAACTTTCTCTCTCCTCCTTTTATATCACTGAAGTGTTCATAGATATGTAAGGGACTCATTTATATCGGGTGTTGATTTTTATAACACTTTGGATAGGTGGATGAGTTGGGGGTGTCTGGAATAATTTCTCTGCCTGCAAAGATCATGCCTGCTTACCACTCATCCTCTCTTCTCCTCCTTATAAGAGATAATTAAATTTTTTTTCTGTTGTCCTCCTATCAGCAAAATTCTTTTATCTCTCTGCTTCAGGTGAGTGCAAATTGTGCTATAGATAGTGTGTGTGTGTGTATGTGTGTGTGTTTGCATGTTTGTATGTATGTATATATCTATCTATATCTATCTATCTATCTATCTATCTATCTATATCTATCTATCTATCTATCTATATATATATATATATATATATATATATGTAAATATAAAAAAATACAAACTGGGACAAGAACGTGAAACATTTAGAAGATGATACAAAAAACACGGACGGGACATTCGAAGCCTTCAATCTTCAGTCAAGAACCGGATCATCTTCGCAATTTCGGCTGATTAATCTTGAGATTGCTCTGATCTGGCCAGCCCCAAAGGAAAATCTATGCCAAGCGCATTAGATTCCTTGGAAGAAAGCCTCGAATGTATACAAAACAAGGACGGAAAAACGGACGATGTTACACGAATATATATATATATGTAGGTGGGGGGTATTTTTTTTCTTGTACTTGCTTTATGGGACAGTGCCTCACAAGTTTAGCTGATTTTAATTGACTCCAGCACAAATTTTAAGTCTGGTATTTTGCCTTTGTGCTTGTTGTTGTGGAACTACTAAGTTAAAGAGATGTAAACAAACTAGTACACACACACACACTCATTGCTGTGATCTACTACATCAACCCTTAATATAAGACTGCTACTGCCTAAGCCAAAGAGAAACTCTCAGATCAGATCTTTTCCATTTGGCTGCTAATTTCAATTTCTGTTCAAATTGATTTCATATTCAGTGTTATAATACACTTTTATAGGCTAATCAATGCCATGAAAAATCATTTTTGTTATAAATATATAAATAAAGAGTTATTAGCTATTAAAGTTTGAATATTTTGGGTAATTTTAGCCAATTGTAAGCCACACACATTCATGTCTGTTTCCATAGTAACAAGCCGAACATGAGAACTCTTTTTGTCTGTGAGAAAGCATGTGTTGACAAATATATTGAAACCGCTTGTTTACACTGTTCTACTATTTTGACCACCAAAAATGCATATGGAATGCTTAAAGATTTGTTGTTTTTTAAATATTTAATTTGTAATGTGCTGTTTAATGCATTAAATGCATATTGAATGCTTAACACTACAAAAGATGTGTTGTTTACTTATTTTCTGTGTGTAGAATACTAATATTGACAACACGTGCCATTTTCAGGATGTTGACAAAATGATGCACAAAATGACAGCTTCTAAATTCTGTTTCCTGATTGGGTGAAAATGATTAAACTTTAAACCTCTATAATTTTTTAGAAAAAATTTTCTGGAAAAAGTGAAGTAACTCCAGCATTTCAGCTCAGAAACAACACTAATGCACCAAACTTTAAAATCTTTGATAAACTTTAATTTTTGAAACCTTGGTAGCCAAATGGAAAAGATCCCTCAGATCTCCTTTCAGTTAAACTCTGTTGTTCAAAAAGAAGGACTCATTGAATAATGTAGTCCTAGTTATGCTACATTAAAAAAAAAAAACCCTAAAAAACCTGAAATGTTTGAAAGTGGAGAGCATCACAACATCCTTATTCAGTTTCATTGATGACCTGTGTCTGAAAATGCCTTGGATCACTCACCCCTTCATCGACCACACACCAACTCCAGCCCTTTGCTAAATTAAATTAATACCAGGCTGGATAAATGGTTAGGCAAATAGAAAAAGGAAAAATTCTGCAAAGTTGGTCAGGATATATTCTGCTTGAGATAGGATGGTTAGAACAAAGCCCTTTCTTTTAGTCAGCATCCCCTTGTTGTGCTACGTAATAAATGAAATCTAATAGATTAGGGAAGAATAAATAAATAAATAAATAAATAAATAAAAGTTAAAAAGTAAAACAGCTACAATAAGGATGTAATATTATATATGTGTTTACTTGTATTATTTTATTTGGAAGAGGGTGAAAGATGTGTAACAATGATTGTTATGATGAAGGACAAGGTAATTTGTTGACGGAAGGATTGAAGGAAGGAGAGGCAGGATTGATATGAATGAGAGTGTGTGCATTGGCTGTGATGGTATGGGAAGGAGTGGTGGTGGTGGTGGTGATAGAAATGCACAAATAAATATCTTATGGACTCGATTTGACAAAGTGGTATGCTAGGCAGAGAGTGTGTAGATTAGTTGAAAGTATTAGTAAGGGATAATTGAGGAAGAGAGGAAATACAAAAAGACAGGCAGAGAAGGTTGGTAAAGAAAGATGGATAAATAACAGTAAAATAAGGTGTCAAATATAGGTTGAGTGAAGGGGGGGGGGGGATCACATAAGTAGCTGACAGGATCATAGGAACTGATTGGTGGGGGGGTCGGATATGAGGAGAATAGGGTTTAGCTACTATGCTGTTAGAAATTTAATAAATATTGGTGGTGTGGTGTTGGACATTGAGTTGGCCAATAGATGCCTGAAGTTAGATTTTTGGATGGAGATGGGTATGAGTGGATGGATTTATGGCTGGAGTCAAACTCACATGCATGGATGGTCAATAGAGATAACTGAGACAAAGAGAAACCAGATGCCTTAAATAATTTAGTTTGTCACACTTTGTTTTAAGTTGAAGCTCCATTGAAGTCAGTGTAGTCATGTGTACTTCTCCCACTTTTGCACAAGTACACACACACATACACACAAACACACACACACAGAGAAAGGGAGAGATTCATTGATTCACTCATGTCATTATGAATTTGAATCTTCCCCCCACCCCACCTCCATATTGTGAATTGGAAAGATCTGCAAATACAGCATGTCTGTACATGTTTTGATACTCAAATTCTTCTGTGAGGCTCCAATATTCTTAAGTTTGCAAGTTTGTCCTAATTATTTCCTTGTAAGCCTAACTTTTTTTTACTATCTTCCACTGTTGACATATTGCATTTTATCAACCAGCATTCATTCATAAGACACCTTATTTTGCATCTCTTTCAGGAACCAATATTACTGTCTTTTCTGTATATTTCTGTCAGTGCCTTTAACATCTGATTATTTTTACTATTCATTTATGCTAAGCATCTCTCACTCAACATTATTTGCATGGGGAAACATTAGCATGCCAGGCAAAAAAGGCGGCGAGCTGCCAGAAATGTTAGCATGCCAGGCAAAATGCTTAGTGGTATTTCGTCTGCCGCTACGTTCTGAGTTCAATTTCCGCCAAGGTTGACTTTGCCTTTCATCCTTTTGGGATCGATTAGATAAGTACCAGTTACGCACTGGGGTCGATATAATTGACTTAATCCATTTGTCTGTCCTTGTTTGTCCTCTCTGTGTTCAGCTCCTTGTGGGTAGTAAAGAAATAGGTATTTCGTCTGTCTTTACGTTCTGAGATCCAATTCTGCCAAGGTCGACTTTGCCTTTCATCCTTTCAGGGTCGATAAATTAAGTACCAGTTGTGTACTGGAGTCAATCTAATTGATTGGCCCCCTCCCCAGAAATTTTGGGCCTTGTGCCTAGAATAGATAAGAACATTACATGCACATGGAATAGACCAAATTCATGATTCCATTCTTGTTCTGCAGATCTTTTGCATTTATTCTACAAAACTTGCTGCAACATAGCCTCAGACATCTTGCATATTATTTAGATAGAGCATGCTCTTTGTATTTTCTCTCTTGTTTTCCATTATTTTATTTGTTTATATAAAAAGCTGGTATGGTAAAGAATTTGGTTCTTTCATTCAAATTTTCCATTCCTTGCAATCACTGTAAACTTTTCTACTGAATTCTATTATTTCTTCTTGCTTGTGTAAAACTTCACCATTATTTGGAATTTTGCAAGTGAAAGAAAATTTTGCTAGAAAAGAAAATTTTGAAGAAAAAATCCATAAAAATATTAAGATAAAAATTTGCTGATATTATCCATAATCATATCTTCCAAATAACATTTAACATTTTTCAAACCATTTTGATTTTTCTACCTCCCTGTGCTCCTTCCCTCCCTCCTCCCCTCTCTCTCTTTTTCTCTCTCTTTCTTTCTTTCTTTCTCTCTCTCAATTCTCCATTCCTATCTCTAAACAGTGATGCCATTTTCAAATAATGGCATTTTTCTTCTTGATACTATCATAATGAAGATGATGCCAAATGATGGCATCTCTTCTCAACGTACAAAAAGCTCTTAGATAATTTCTTGCAACTTATGTCTGTCAACTGCTAAGAGCAGAAAATGATGAGAGGAATCATAGACTTAATAATACACAGGTGACATTTACAATACAGATATAATCAACAGACAAACATACATTTCCGATTGCACTCACATAAATCTAAAGAACTTGAAATACACATTTTTTTTAAATACATTACTGTAAAGCTTTCTATACAGCATCTCCAACAATAACCATCAAGTAAATATCTGGAATAGATTTGGAGGAAAGAAAGAATGGCGTTCCCTGGTACTCAAAGATCAATACTCTTTTTACTCTTTTTACTCTTTTTACTCGTTTTACTCTTTTACTTGTTTCAGTCATTTGACTGCAGCCATGCTGGAGCACTGCCTTTAATCGAGCAACTCGACCCCGGGACTTATTCTTTTGTAAGCCCAGTACTTATTCTATCGGTCTCTTTTGCCGAACCGCTAAGTAACGGGGACATAAACACACCAGCATCAGTTGTCAAGCAATGCTAGGGGGACAAACACAGACACACAAACACACACACGCATATATATATATATACATTTATACGACGGGCTTCTTTCAGTTTCCATCTACCAAATCCACTCACAAGGCTTTGGTCGGCCTGAGGCTATAGTAGAAGACACTTGCCCAAGGTGCCACGCAGTGGGACTGAACCTGGAACCAGGAACCATGTGGTTGGTAAGCAAGCTACTTACCACACAGCCACTCCTGCGCCTTCATCAATGTTGATGAAGATTTTGCTTTATATGTAATATCATAGTTTATTATATGTTATATGCTTGTATGGATTTGAATGAAATGTGACAATTAGGGCTGAATCTGAAGGTTATGAAAGCCATAATGGCCATGGAGTTGGGTGGAGAACACATTGGTATAGGTTTGAAAAAATAAGCTACAACAAAAGGCTGATAAGAAGAAGGTTATGATGGGAAAATTGAAAAATTCTTTTATCTCTTTGGAAAGTTGAGAAGCTTGTAGAAACCATATTAGACATCTGTCAGATTAAATAGCAATTTAAGTGGTTCTTTGTTTAAAAAAAAAATGCAACATGAAAGCATAATTATATTCCAACAGTTAATGATATGCAATCTTTTTGAATTATTGTTTATTACTTTAAGAAAAACGAGCAATGCCGAAGTTTGTTAGACTGAATGTTTGGAATATCTTGATGCGATTAGAGCTTTTGTTTTTCAGTTTGAATTGTTTCAGATTCATCAGTAGAAGGAATGCATGCATAGGAAGCAAAGAATATACAGTGGATATTCGGTAATGTGCTTTGATTAGGGGTTGGAGTGGAACTCTTAATGGTTTGAAAGGCATAGCTAATTATTTAGTCAATACTGGTTTGTTTTGCCCAGACAA
>NC_043002.1:98422322-98449822 GCF_006345805.1 Octopus sinensis
GGCAGTGAGCTGGCAGAATCGTTAGCACACCAGGCAAAATACTTAGTGTCATTTAGTTTGTTTCAACTTTCTGGGTTCAAATTCTGCTGAGGTTGACTTAACCTTTTATCATTTCAGGGTCAATAAAATAAGTACCAACTAAAACTGGGGTCAGTGTAATTGACTTACTCAGTCTCAAACTTGCTGGCCTTGTACTAAAATTTGAAACAATAGTACTTATTGAGAGAGCAGTGCATGCCATCAAAGTGACACTGGGGTAAAATATACAAAGCCCAGTATACCCATCATGACTACTGTCTGATAAGGGTACACCAAGCACATTCATCACAACCATACATGTGCGACAAGGTGATCTAATATCAAGATAAACAATGCATGACCTTGCAGGTGGGGATCAATTAGAATTTTCTTCCGGTTGAGTGGCTCATCCTGCTCAAAGCTCCCTGAATAAGGGTTGTTTGAAGATGTTGACTGAAACAACTGATAAGGTCAATCTGTGGTAGTGAACAAAATATTTGCTGTAACCTATCTTTCATACCAAGACAAAACATATACATGATAACACTTCCAATCAGTTAAGATCAGAAACCAGTAGAGCCAGTGCCTGGTATTGCATCTGAGTTCATATTCTGTTCAAGTCATCTTTGCCTTTCACCGGGGTCATTAAAATAATTACCAGTTAAACACTGATGTCAATGTAATCAGCTGACCCCCCCCACCACCACCACCACCACCACCACTACCACTTCAGAATCACTGGCCTTGTACCAAAATTTGAAACAGCCTTCTGGATGAAGTTGTTTTGTTGATGTTTAACTTCAGATCAGCCCTGATTGAAAACCTATTGATCAAAGCTATTCCAACCTGTATCAGCACATCTCTTAAAGATTATCTCACGCTACATTGACTGTGTCCTCATTTCTTAAGATAATAGGATGTGACTTTTTAGGGAGATTTTGGCTCCTATTTCTAGCAGGTTCAGCAATCAAGTTTTCTGCTCAAAAGTAGAAAGTACATTATAGCAGATAGATGGCCTTTCTACTTGGTGATACTTAAAGATTTGTCACAAAATGTGATAAGTTAAATGGTTATTAGATCCCTTCTTTTTTTCCTCTTTACTCTAATGGAACTACAGAATGGCTTAAAGTATTAAAAGAAGGTTAAGTAAAATAGTGGCAAATTGATTAGGGATGGCAATTTATCAAAACTGGTCACTGCTGTTGTATTGTAGATAATACACAATACTTAGCAATATTAAGCTCTGACAAACCAATTAGCATGTCTAATGAAAATGTCATGCCAGAATGGTTGTTTTTCCTGTTGTATGTTTGCATCTCCTGTATTGGGATAATGGCTTTGGAAACCTCTATATTACAAAGGTTCATGTATTTACTTTGATCATTCATTTTGATGTCTATTTTTTTGTGCTAGCATGGGTCAGATGAATACATATTATATTGGTACTCCTCCCCCTTCGCTCTCTCTCTCTCTATCTCCATATATATATATATCTATATCTGTATCTATCTATCTATCTATCTATTTATGTATATATATATATTTTTTTTTTTTTTTACTTGTTTCAGTCATTTGACTGCGGCCATGCTGGAGCACCGCCTTTAGAGTGGTGAAAGAGTACAGCAGGGATCACCACCATCCCCTGCCGGAGCCTCGTGGAGCTTTTAGGTGTTTTCGCTCAATAAACACACACAACGCCCGGTCTGGGAATCGAAACCGCGATTCTCCGACCGCAAGTCCGCTGCCCTAACCACTGGGCCATTGCGCCTCCATATATATATATATATATACAAGCATAGCATTTACAATTAATCATCTGAATATAGAAATTGAAATGTTGTGTAAACAAAAGATTAATAACCTAATCAGATCATACCAGTGTTGCTGGTTCTCAATGTTTGATTCAGCTTTATTGTATGATAAATATTGTTGCAAATCTCGTTGCCACTTGCTATGCTTGACAGGTGAAATTTCTAATTTTATATATGTAAAAACTATATTGTCCAACAATATTGTGTCTGCAACATGTTCCAAGACTTACTGACTTGCTAAAAAGTCTGAAAAGTGAGTAGATTGAATTCTTTGCTTCTCAGAATGTCAGACCTAAAACAAGTTACTGTTTGATGATTGGCTGGTGACAAATTAATAGTAACGTAAATTCAGTGAAAGAACTTTACAAAAAGAAACCCCCCAAAACTGAACTTGAATTAGTTGTGTCCTTTCAAAAAAAAAAAAAAAAGAAAAAGAAAAAAAATGAATTGTATATGTCAAGTAAAGCTTCATGCTATGTGATTACTTGGTGCCGAAGTCGGTATTAAAGCTGACCCAAACTATGAAATGCTGGAACTTCATGATACTTATGATTATGAATGTTCAACCAAATATCTCTTGGAACGCTATATTAGGCACAGACTTAGCCGTGTGGTTAAGAAGCTTACTTTTTGAGCACATAGTTTCAGGTTCTGTCCTACTGTACAACACCTTAGGCAAATGTCTTTTACTATAGCTACTGGTCAACCAATGCTTTGTGAGTGAATTTGGTAGATGGTAACTATGTGGAAACCCACCATATGTATATATCTATGTGTGTGTGTTGTGTTTGTTGCCCCACCACTACTTGACAACCATTGACAGTGGTTTGGTGAAAAAGACTGACAGATTAAGTAACGGACTTATAAACTGTATGTACTGGGGTCAATTTGTCCAGTGATTGAAACAGATAAAAGATAAAGTTAAACTATAGTGTTATGATGTAATATTATCTTTAGATACATGGTCTGTTACTGATAATTCCCTTTATTGACAACAGAAGAAAAGTAAAGTGTAGTTAACCCTTGCAATATTTAGGTCTAAAGTTTTGACTAGCAAGACATCATATGACTAAGTGAAATTACTAACCCTATTCAGTTCTCTTTTGTTGTCTACAACTTCCATAGGGCATGCTGATGTACATGCCATATATTCTATTAATCATAGGAAGCTGCAAACTTGCAGAATTGTTAGCATGCCAGATAAGATGTCTTATGGTATTTTTCCAGATCTGTGTTCATCATCATCATCATTTAGCGTCCGTTTTCCATGCTAGCATGGGTTGGACAGTTTAACTGGGGTCTGTGAAGCCGGAAGGCTTCATCAGGCCCAGTCAGATTTGGCAGTGTTTCCACGGCTGGATGCCCTTCCTAACGCCAACCACTCCGTGAGTGTAGTGGGTGCTTTTTACGTGCCACCTGCACAGGTGCCAGACAGAGCTGGCAAACGGCCACGAACGGATGGTGTTTTTACATGCCACTGGCACGGGGGCCAGGCGAGGCTGCTGAGTTCAAATTCCTCTGAGGTGAGCTTTGCTCTTCACCCTTTCAGGATTGATAAAATAAGTACCAGTTGAGCACTGGGATTGATTGGTTCTCTCCCCTGAAATTTCAGACCTTGTGCTTGTTGTAGACAGGATTAATCATAGGGTTTGTGTGACATTGTTCCATTATTTTTTTTCCCGTTTGCAAATTTATAATACCAGGGATTACTGATCTTCAAGAATTTTGTGGCCATGGAAGTTTATACTCTCATCTGTTCTTAAATGGCAACACTACAAAGAAGGTGTATTTAAGATTCTCAGTTGCAGTCTCTTGCTTGAAGAAGCTCAAGAAATACCAATATCAGTTGAATAAACGAGTACCATATTTGAAGGTGCATGGCCCAGGGTTTAGAGCATCGGGCTCGCAATCATGAGATAGTGTGTTCGATTCCTGTGCTGTGTTCTTGAACAAGACACTTCATTTCATGTTGCTCCAGTTCACTCAGCTGTCAAAATGAGTTGCAACATCACTAGTGCCAAGCTGTATCAGTCCCTTTGCCTTTCCCTTGGATAACACTGGTGATGTGGAAAGGGGAGGCTTGTATGCATGGGTAACTACTGGTCTTCTATAAATAACCTTGCCCGAATTTGTGCCTTTGAGGGTAACTTTCTAGGTGAAATCCCATGGCCATTCATGACTGAAGGGGGTCCTTCTTCCTTCTATTTGACAAGAACTTCTGCTTATAGAGCCCAGAAAATAATGAAAGGCATAATTTATAGACCTTGGAAAGATGAAAGGTCGTGTAAATGACATTGACAGGATTTGAACTGAAAACATGCAGGTTTAGAACTCAATATTGCAAGGCTTTTTGTCCACTAATCTAATGATTCTGCCAATCTACTATTTTTTGGTAGAACTGTATTACTTACAACAAATAAACATATAAATGAATAAATAAAATGTTTAAAAAGTAAAATAAAGATTACTATTGAACAATACTTTTCTTAGGAATCAATAATCAATATAGCCAATAATAATAATTCTTGAGCTGAGAGAACCAAATAATAAAAAAGAAAAAAAATGGCAACTTTCATCCAAAATATCTGCTAATTTACTTCCTAAAATTTCTTTTGTAATTCTGTAGTGAACCAACAATCTATATTTGCAATGGTAATAACATTCTGCCAATGTTTTATTTGGATTTTCAACAAATTCTTACATATTTCCTGCAGCTTCCCAAGAGTTATTATATTATAATGGGTATTATGTAATCCAATATATATTTAGGTCATCATCATATGAGTTTCCAAAATCCACCACAGCTGCCGCTGCCACTTCCACCGCCGCCGCCATCACCACCACCACTACCACCACCACAACAGCAACAACTATCACTTCCATTGCGATTATGTTTCTATCATCATAATCATTCATTATTAAATTCTTTTGCATATTTCAACTGCTATTACCATCAGTTAGTTTCTCCTTATCTTTATTATTGATGTTGTTATCTGAAGAATCAGTTGAGCATTGGGGAAAAGAAATGGCTTTGCTATATTTCTTCTCTCTCTCTCTCTCTTTACATTCTGAGTTCAAATCTTGATGATAGCAACACTACCTTTTATCCCTCTGGAGTCAATACAGTAAAGTATCAATCGAACAGGGTTGATGATTCTAACCCCCACCTACCTTTCACCTCAAAACTGTATGCCTTGTGCCTAAATTAGAAACAAACAATTACCGTTATTGATGGATTGGCAGAGTCATTAGAGCATATGACAAAATGCCTTTGTGATATTTAGTTACAACTCTTTACATTCTCAGTTCAAATTCCACCAAGGTCAGCTTTGCCTTTCTTTTCTCTGGTACTGGGGCTGATGCAATTGTCTAATGGCCTCCTCTTGAAATTGATGACCTTGTGCCTAAATTAGTAAACATTATAAAAAGTTAATCAAAAGAGGAAAAGATGGAGGAAAGACTATGCCCATGATTTCACTAAGTCATTCCATCAACATTTTGAGTAGTTGCATTTATAGTGTTTTTTTTCATTTATCCACATCATCATCACCCTGAGTACATAACCGTTGCTGCTACCAATGCATTATGTATTAACCGGAGGTTTCTGATGCCATATTTACTTTCCCACTAAATTTGAGGACCTGTGCCTTAGTGGTGGTGGCAGTGATGCATCTTGGTGACTGTTACATTTTTATATTTAACTAAATAATGATTTCTAGAAAGAGACTTATAGAAGTGCAATGCTATCACCAATTCAAATATCTTTGTGGTAGATTCGAACTCATAAGCAAGCCATTTACTGTGCTTTGTCATGGAGGAAATTTCTCACTGTTGACAAATGGTGTCACTTATTGAAGTGACAAAGGAAGTAATTTCAATAGAAAATTAAGATTGCATTTGTCTTTTGAAAAGTGTCATTTGAATAGAAGAACAATGATTTTGACAAGTAACTTTAAAAATCTTAATGAGTGGCTTATTAAAGTAATGAGAAACAATAGCCATGTGATAGTGGTGTGAACTACATAGTATATAAATAAATATGTGTATTCTTTTGCTATGATATATATGTGTATGTGTGTAAATGTATATACATATAAACAGGAGATGCAGAAAGCTGCATTGAATGAAATATATGTGTGTGTACAATCATATTTAACATGTTCATGTACACTCAGATGTGGGATCAGTTATTCTTCTGGAGTCACGCCTGGCTCATAAGGGCCGGTTTCCTTGGCGTATAGGTTCCCCACCTGGACAGGATGCCGGTCAGTCGTAGGTGAGCTGCAAGATGCAGGAGGAAAGAGTGAGAGAAAGTTGTGGTGAAAGAGTCAGCAGAAGTTTGCCATTACCTTCTGCTGGAGCTGCGTGGAGCTTGGGTGTTTCGCTCATAAACACATGCATCGCCTGGTCTGAGATTCGAACCCACGATCTCTTGACCGCGAGACCGCTGCTCTAACCACTAAGCCATGTGCCTCCACTGTTAAATACGATAGTATATTCTCTCTCTCTCTCTCTCTCTCTCTCTCTCTCTCTCTCTCACACACACATTAAATTATGACCTGCCCTAATGAAAATGATGTATGAGCATCCAATTATTCTCCCAATCGAACCACTTTCCACCAAATTAGAGTATATGTAGTTGAGTATCTCACAGACTTGCATGTCCTTAACAGAAACAATTCTTTATTAGAATCAAATACATTTAATTTAATGAGTTTCTAAACAAGTTTCATCTATCCAGTTTCATTAACAAGCCTTTGTCAATCTGAAGTTATTGGCAACAACATTTACTCAAAATGCTATATTGTTGTATTGAACCTGGATGTCTCATGGTTACCAAGTAAACTTAACCACCCAGTCATGCCCCCCCCACTCACACACTTGTGTGTGTTGTATATGTGTGTAAATTTATGTCTTTCTATTGTTTATATTAGCATTAGCACTTTGATTGGAATTTTTGTTTTTATCCATTACTTTAAAAGCTGCTCAGGTCTTTTCTCTGAGTGCCTCAAAGTTTTTATATAACCTTATAACACTAAATAAATTTGTCAGCAGTTTGCTAAGAAATCAAAGTAATTTTAGATACCAACTCATTAATTTTAGTTATTTTTTTAAACATTGTCTATTATTTTGAGGGATTAACTTTTGATTATGTATTGTTTTGTATATTTATGTACTTATAGGTGTGAGTTAATGTATTTATATGCTATTTTGTATTTATATACATACATTCAAGTATACTCATATATATATATATATATATATATATATAAAATGTGTGTGTGTGTGTATATATAATCCCTCTACTTATAATGAAGATGAGTTGCTCTTTTTCCTCTTGACATCATTTTCATCAATCTTAGAAAATAGACTATAGAATTAGAAGAAACTGACACTAATATCTAATCTAGTTATTCCTTCAGTTCAACATCATGTTTTAATTGTTCTTATCTTTTTTAATTAACTTGTTTTAGGCATTGAATTGTGGCCATGCTTGGGGCACTGCCTCAAAAGGGTTTAGTTGAACAAATCAACACTTACTTGTGTTTTTTTTTAAATCTGGTACTTTTTCTATCAGTTCCTTTTACTGAAACATTTAAGTTACAAGGACATAAATAAACCAACATCCCTTGTTAAGTGGAGGTGGCGGTGGTGGTGGGTAGCAACGAGAAAACCATGGACATGTACACACACAAACATGCATATTTATAGTTTCCACACACCTTTTGTCTACCAAAATCACTAAGCATTGGTCAACTTGGGGCTAAAACACAAGACACTTGCCCAAGGTACTGCACAATGGGATTGAACCCAATCCACATAGAAGCAAAGCGAGCTTCTTGAACACAAAGCCATGCCTGCACATTACTTATATTTACTTTTGCTATTTAACTCCATGTCGGTTTTGACGTGATGGATCTGTTACCAAAAGCATTCCAGTTATGACTATCCTATCATTTCATAAAAAAAGGGATTACGTTGTTCAATGTATTTTTCCATTTTGAAGATACCAAAATATGATTTGAGGGATATTTGGCTGCTGTTTCAAGAATATTTCATATGGTACTAGCATTCTGCAATGTTTTGTTTGCATTTTCAACTGGTTCTAATGTATTTCCTGTAGCTTTTCAAGTGTTATTAATTATAAATATTATGAAATCTGCCTGTGTATCTCTCTCCCACTATATATGTGTGTAATACATATATGCATGCATGCATACATACATACATACATACATACACACACAGATAAATACATGTATCAAACTTTCAAAGAGGTCAAATTGTTGGTGCTTGTATGTCAGGCACTAGCATAACGAAAACAGCTGAAATGTTTTGTGTATCAAGAAGTACTGTCTCGAAAGTAATGACAGCCTAAAGAAGGAAAAACCTCCTCGTTGAAGAAGATCACAAAAATACAGCTCCCAAAATGACTGCAGAGCTTAATGACCACCTCAAGAACCAAGTTTCCACAAAAACTGTTCACCGGGAGCTGCACAAAGCCAGATTTCATGGGAGGGCTGCAATCAAGAAATCATTACTTTCACAAACAAATGTTGCAAAGCATTTAGAGTGGAGTAAAAACCTACAGAATTGGTCTCTAGAGCAGTGGAAGAATGTTATTTTGTTGGATGAGTCTTCCTTTACCTCATTTCTGACCACCAGCCGAGTATGCATGTGGAGACATCCAAAAGAAGCATTTGACCCAAAGGAAGATCTCTGATGATTTGAAGGGCCACATCTTGGAAATCCACTGGCCCAATGATTTCCCTTCATAGCAGAATTAATAGTCAAGACTATTTAAGCATTTTATCTGATCAAATTCATCCTATGTTTGCGGAACTGATTCCAGAGAGAAACACAATCTTTCAGGATGATGATGCACCAATTCACACAGCTTAAGTTGTTACTGAATGGCACGAGGAACATTCTAGTGAAGTTGAACATCTTATCTGGCCACCACAGTGCCCAGATCTCAATATTATTGAACATTTATGGTGCATTTAGAAAAACAAAGTCAGGAGTGGATATCCTCCACCATCATCACTACAAGAACTGGAGACTGTTTTAGATGAAGAATGGACAAAAATTCGTTTGGAAACAACTCAAACTTTGTATGAGTGCATACTTCATACAATTCAAGCTGTAATTACTGCCAAAGGTGGTCCTACCCCTTATTAAAATAAATTTGTTTGAAATCGTAAGGTGTTTCCATTATTTCGTCCAACCCTTGTATATATATATATATATATATATATATATATATATATATATATATAGAAATTCGGGGTGAGTACTTGATAATTATGACATCATGTTTTTATTTTGATCAATTATATATATATATATATAATATATAATATATATATATATACACGTTTGTACATATATATGTAAAATGTATCTATCTATCTATCTATCTATCTATATATCTATCTATCTATCTATCTATATATCTATCTATCTATCTATATATCTATATATCTATATATATATATATATATATAATATATATATATATATATATATATATATATATACACTTTGTACATATATATGTAAAATGTATCTATCTATCTATATATATATACACGTTTGTACATATATATGTAAAATGTATCTATATCTATCTATCTATCTATCTATCTATCTATCTATCTCTCTCTCTCTCCTCTCTCTCTCTCTCTCTCTATATATATATATATATATATATCTATATATATATATATCTATATATATATATATATAGCTTACTTACCTATTTTATCTTCTATAACTATCATCATTTCTTCACTTGTTATCAAAGGAGCCTCCATGCAGTTTCTAAAACAGCTACAAACTGCACCAAGATTTCTTCAAATCACAATCTACATACCTTAGAAAAATGGAAAGACACATTAGGTAATGTAGTTCTACTTATACTAATAGAATGGGATGGTCATGGCTGGTCTGCCATTCATTTTATATATACCAGCTCAATAAATGCTGGCTGAACATAGCTACCATCTGCACCACCATCACCAACACCACCACCACCACCATCTTTCATTTTATTGATGTTGTCTTAGGTTGTGTAGTGTGTCAATTGCTCAGTATTCTTTGATTAAATTATTAATGAATATTTTGCTATAATTAGTGATGAGAAGTTTTACAAATTAATTAAATAAATTTAAACTCTACCTTTCCATTTCTTCAATTAGTCTCATTTTGGAACTTGATTTTGAATTTTAATCATTCAGTTTTTCTTTTCTTTTTTTATTTGTTCCATTATCTTGCTTCATTTCACTTGTCTTTTCACTCAATCATTTATACACTAACGAGCACATACCATACATACATATGTATACACACATTTATTCACATAGACACAACATATGCACTCTCTGTATCTCTCTCGCATACACATACACTCATGTAATTACTTGTTTTATCACACTGGCTGTGTGGTAAGAAGCTTGCTTCTTCACCACATGGTTCTGGGTTCAGTCCCACTGCGTGGCACCTATGGCATGTGTCTTTTACTGTAGCCTCTACCCAACCAAAGCCTTGTGAGTGGATTTGGTAGACGGAAACTGAAAGAAGCCCATCATATATATATGTGTGTGTGTGTCTGTCTCCCTCTCCACTGCTTGATAACTGGTTTGTGTATGTCCCTGTAACTTAGCAGTTCAGCAAAAGCGAGTGATAGTAGAAGTGTCAGGCTTAAAGAAAAAACAAAAATAAGTACTGAGGTTGATTCATTCAACTAAAAATTCTTCAAGACGGTGCCCCAGCATGGCCACAGTCTAGTGACTGAAACAAGTAAAAGAGAAAAGATATTCACACACACAGATACACACTTGCTTGAGTACACACACATATGCATGCACACACACATGCATGCACATAAACACTCTTACACAAGCCCTCACATACAAAGAAGTGCACATTTGAACACGCACTCCTACAGACACACTAGAGTGCACACTAACACTTGTGGATATACCCATATACATACCCTTTAAGTAAAAGATGTTGCACATTTGCTATCCACTAGCACACTCACCTGCATGTGCAGACACACACAAACAGTGTGCTTGTGTAAGTATTTCTAAAATATTTGTATTTGAATATATGTGTGTGTTTGCATGCATCTATGTATTTATGTATGTATGTCTGTATGTATGTATGTATGTATGTATGTATGTATGTGACCTCGTCTGTATCACTAGCGATTTTTTTTTTCCCCTGTCTTCCCTTCTTGGAATCTTTCCTTCTCCTATGTTTCCGACGAAGAGCTCCGCTCGAAACGTCAAACCCTCCTTCTTCCCTTCTTTCCTGAGCGTCCAATAATACTTTATTTGTTCCACGTCCTTGCGTTGTTGTTTTTTTGTTTTTGTTTTCTTGTTTGGATTAACTTTATGTATGTATGTATGTATGTTTTAAAGAATATATATATATTTATGTGTGTATGCAGACATAGATGTGTATAGTATATATGTGAAATGTATGTACAAGTATATCTCTGTAGTATGTATGTAATATACAGACAGTCACCTAGAGGAGAGTGTGAAGATGAATTAAGACCCACTCCCTACATCATCTCACACACACCACTCTCTCTCTCATCTGTCACCTCTGACATTAGACATATCACCTTTACTGTTGATCACTGACTCAGCTAAATTACTGTGTGACATAAACCAGAGGTTCATCTCTCTTTTCCTTCCTTTTAATCTGTATTGATGACATTTCTAAATTCTAGTCTTTCTTGCTTCTCTTTATCCTTAGCTTTCTGTCTTTCTTCCTTTCTAATTAACTATTTAGTACATCACCCTTTCTCTCTCTCTCTCTCTCTCTCTCTCTTTCACTATTCCACTTTGTCTATTGTTCTTCCTGCCCCCCTCCCCCCCTGCTATCCATCTCTGCTTCAAGCCCTTTATTTTCTTTCTCCTTAAATCTTTTCCCCTCACTGAATGATTTCTCCACTTTCTTGTCTATCTCTTTTTCACACCCAACCCTCCTCTCTCTCTCTCTCTCTTTCTCTCTCTTATGCTCCTCTTTCTTGTTTTCTTTTTCTCCCCTCTCCTTTTCTATCTTTTACATACTCCCCCTTTCTCTCATGCTTTCTTTTATAAGTCTCTTTCACTTCCCCCTTCTCTCTCTCTCTCCCTCTTATTTTCTTTACTTTTTTTCTCTTTTACTCTTTTCAGTCATTTGACTGCGGCCATGCTGGAGCACCGCCTTTAATCGAGCAACTCGACCCCGGGACTTATTCTTTTGTAAGCCCAGTACTTATTTTATCGGTCTCTTTTGCCGAACCGCTAAGTAACGGGGACATAAACACACCAGCATCGGTTGTCAAGCAATGCTAGGGGGACAAATACAGACACACAAACACACACATGCATATATATATATATATACATATATACGACTATTTTCTTAGTATTTTTCCCTCTCTCCCTTTCTGTCTCTGTTAGTGACGTTCTTACTTCATATGAAACAGCCAATACAATGTTTGTGCATGCATGCATGTATATGTGTGTGTGTGCATGCGTGTATGTACTCAAGCAAGTGTGTGTGTGAATATCTTTTATCTTTTACTTGTTTCAGTCAGTAGACTGTGGCCATGCTGGGGCACCATCTTAAAGAATGTTTCGTTGAATGAATCAAACCTCAGTACTTATTGGCTCAACTTTTATTAAACCACATGCTACCCACCTTATAAAAAGACATTATAATTTTTATCCAGAGTACACTATTTCTGGAGAATATTGTATATTCCTCCAGTATATTCATGGGTGAAATGACCTTTTCATCAAATATCTGTCTGTTCTAGCTCAGTTGATCTGGATTTAGATGGTAATAACAACCACAACTTAACACACACACACACACACATTTACTCACACTGAGATTGATTCAGTGGGAAATATACCTTCAGCCATAAGATTAGATTTCACCTAAACAAAGCAGATTTGTAAGAAGTGCTTATGAAATTAGTGTTGATTCCTCAATATTAAGGAAATCTTTTGAATGCAGCCAGGCTCAAAATAGCCCACTATTAAATGACCCTGAGAAGAGAATGGATATTTATTTATAAATTTTAGGTCATTAAAGCAGCTAGTATGGAAGGCGGACGTTAAAATATAATGATGATTATATGTGTGTGTGTGTGTGTGTGTGTGTGTGTGTGTGTATATATCATCATCATCATCATCATCATCGTTTAGCGTCCGCTTTCCATGCTAGCATGGGTTGGACGGTTCAACTGGGGTCTGTGAAGCCAGAAGGCTGCATCAGGCCCAGTCTGATCTGGCAGTGTTTCTACGGCTGGATGCCCTTCCTAATGCCAACCACTCCGTGAGTGTAGTGGGTGCTTTTTACGTGCCACCCGCACAGGTGCCAGACAGAGCTGGCAAACGGCCACAGACGGATATATGAAGTAATAAATAATAAAGGTGCCATATCTAGATATACAGTTTTCTGTGGTGAAAACAATCATTATTTCTGTAACCTATTTGGTTTTGATGATGATGATGGCGATGTTGTTGGTGATGGTGATGGAAAGTGTAGAGAAAGCAAGGAAGATTTAAATCAAAGCACATTTTCATTGTAGTAGAAAATTAATTGCTACTATACACACACACATACAAACATGCACACACATACAAACATGCACACACATACACACTTGTGTGTGTTTATATACATGTATGTACATATGCATTAGGGTGACCTGGTGTGCTTGAGGAGACCTATTGAGTCAAGTACATCAACATCAAAATAGATATCAAATGGAAATTGTAGTTGTGATACCTGTGCCGGTGGCATGTAAAAAGCACCATCTGAACATGGCCGATGCTAGTGCCACCTTGACTGGCTTCTGTGCCGGTGGCACGTAAAAATCTCCAACCGATCATGGCCGCTGCCAGCCTCTTCTGGCACGTAAAAAGCACCCACTACATTCACAGAGTGGTTGGTGTTAGGAAGGGCATCCAGCTGTAGAAACACTGCCAGATCAGACTGGAGCCTGTTGCAGCCTTCTGGCTTCCCAGACCCTGGTCAAACTGTCCAACTCATTCTAGCATGGAAAACAGATGTTAAACGATGATGATGATGATGTGTGTATATATATTTATGTATATGTATATATGTTATGTATGTGTGTGTATGTATGTATATATATTACATATATGTTTGTGTGTGTGCATATATATATATGTGTGTGTGTGTGTGTATATATATATGTGTGTGTGTGTGTGTGTGTATGTATATATATGTGTGTGATGTATTTATGTGTATGCTTTCTAAAACATGATAGGTGAACGTCTGACATCTATGCCTTAACATTGACTGGTAACTAAATATCTCTTTTGAGATGTTGTGGATGAGCATATGTTGTTTATATTTATGCCTGTGTGTTGCTAATGAAATCTGGGTTACTAAATTATCATACTCATTGTCTTACAGTCATCACACAGACATTGACATATTTATTATGATGAAACAGTTGGCAATGACACAGTTATCTAATTGGTATAATTATTGCACATGACTCCCCATTACAGTAGCACATATATCAGGTGGCACAGTTATCATACTGACACAATCAGTAGCAGCGTAATTATTTCTATGAACTCTTATCAGTTTGATTGTGGTAACAGATACTAGAATAGATGTTGAAACTGTAGTCTTGAGAGTTACAACACTTAATATTTATTTTATTTTATTTTATCTAGTTTCAGCTCACAAGCTGTGGCCATGCTGGGGCACCGCCATTTGGTGTTGCTACATGATTTTACTTCACGAATGCTTTTTAGCAACTGCCATTTGGTACATGAGAGAGTTCGATGCAGCTGCCCTCATCTGCACCTCCTGCCAGGAAGAGATCCAGTCCTACTTTAAAGACATCCGCATCCACCCCATGCAGGTCCCATAGTTTATGTTAGTTGTGGAGATGGATTGTATGTGCTGATCAAAATATTTTGAGTTCAAATTACACTCCATTTGTACCAAATCCATACATTCATTCATTCATCCATCCATCCATTTTCTCCACCTGTTATTCCTAGAAGAGTCAAAGGATAGAGTCCTAAGGCACCTCCGTATTGTTCTGTCAGTAGCAACCATTGTGAAACTTTCCAGCTAGATTCCCAAGCATGACAAGCTGTGACTTTTGATATCATCGAACCGAACCATCGCCTACCTTCTGAGGTACAACATTTATTATTCAACCATCTTCTGAGGCTACTTGATGTGTTTAGGTCTGGACTTGCATTCTTCTGTGTTAAAATGGCTTTGTTGTTGCTGATGTTGATGATGACATTTTAGTATCATTAGTATCATACAGGCGCAGGGGTGGCTGTGTGGTAAGTAGCTTGCTAACCAACCACATGGTTGCGGGTTCAGTCCCACTGCGTGGCATCTTGGGCAAGTGTCTTCTGCTATAGCCCCGGGCCGACCAATGCCTTGTGAGTGGATTTGGTAGACGGAAACTGAAAGAAGCCTGTCGTATATATGTATATGTGTGTGTGTTTGTCCCCCTAGCATTGCTTGCAACCGATGCTGGTGTGTTTACGTCCCCGTCACTAGCGGTTCGGCAAAAAGAGACCAATAGAATAAGTACTAAAAGGCGGTGTTCCAGCATGGCCGCAGTCAAATGACTGAAACAAGTAAAAGAGAAAGAGATACTAAACTCTCACACACGTTCATACTCATCCGTACATCATTCATTTGTTCATACTCACCAGTACACTCTTACTGATGCTCATTAGCTTATAATCAACTTCACTCATTCCACTTAGAATCTGACACACTCACTCCGTCCCACTGTCACATTTGTTTTCTCACATCCTCCTCTTCCTCTTACAACTCAATGAGCTGAGGAAGGAGTCTGTTTGGTCACTCACTCTCCTAGACATAACAGCAAAATCATCATCATCATCATCATCATCATCGTTTAACGTCCGTTTTCCGCGCTAGCACAGGTTGGACGGTTCGACCGGGGTCTGGGAAGCCAGGGCCTGCACCAGGCTCCAGTCTTATCTGGCAGAGTTTCTACAGCTGGATGCCCTTCCTAATGCCAACCACTCCGCGAGTGTAGTGGGTGCTTTTTATGTGCCACCTGCACAGGTGCCAGGGGGGTCCGGCATCGGCCACGATCGGTTGGAACTTTTAACGTGCCATGGGCACGGAAGCCAGCCAAGGCAGCGCTGGCAATGGCCACGTTCGGATGGTGCTTTATATCTCCCTTAAATTATCTTAAAATATCTTGGATAATATAATCCTAGATACAATATCTGTAAATAAGTTGGGATAGTCATGTCTTGATTGATATGAATGCTTTTGATTATAGATCAGGTGGGTCATGCTGTACATGTCGAACAGTAACAACAGCTTTAAGCTCCTCTCACACGCACTTACTTGGAACCCCTAATTCATACTTGCTTATCTATTGTCCCCAACTATAAGGATAAAAGAAAAGAAAGGAAAAAATAGACCCATAACAACCACCAACTTTTCGACTACAACCAAAATAATTTTAGCAACAACAACAAAAACAATAACAAGCAACAACTTCTACAACCTGATAAGTCAAGTTTATTGTTAGGTCTTGTTTCAGCTACATTGAAAAAGACAATGAACAATGATGAGAATTAGAAGGGAATTCTGAGATCTTAAAATGTTTAAATTCCTGAAATACTGCTGTCTCCAGAATTTTCCCACTGTCTATTGAGCAGGTATATAATAACTTCTATCAAGTCTACCATATATAAGACTTGACCTGTATCTACTTACATTGAAATACTTCCAGCCCATGTCTGCCCAAAGACAAATGAGGCTTTCTTCTTTGTGACATATCACCTCTGTTATGGTCTTTATTGTATTCGGACACCTTGTTACTGATGTTGCTATTGTATTTTCTTAATTTTTTTTTTGTTAGTTTTGGTGGTGGTGGTGGTGGAAACCTGGTATAAATGTTTTTGAAGAGAATTATAGTAAAGATTTCCCACTCCCTTTTGCTAGCAAGGAAGTTCGTTAAAGGCTTTTTGCAACAGGTTATTTATTTGAAAGAGGAAAGGCAGATAATTTTTTTTTCCATTCTAAGTGGATATTTACAGATACACACAGAAAAAAGAGATTGATGATGAAGAACAAAAGTTTGTTTTATCTACCTTTAGATTTTGTAGTAGTCTAGTTGCAGGTAAACCTAATCATGAAGAATTATGTTGGAAGGTATTCCAATCTGGCTAGTCTTTCTTTTCATAGACTGTACATTTAGTGCTACGTTATTCTAAGTTTTAGCGTATGGTGTGAGGGAGATGTGGCAGCTATTTCTTACAGAATGAGTCTTTCTTTGATTCAAAGATATAGTTTATTTTTGTTTAAAGTAATGAAGTATGTAAGTACTCTGGACAAAAATTATAATGTCTTTTTATAAGCAGGGTAGCATGTGGTTTAATAAAAGTTGAGCCAATAAGTACTTTCTAGGTGCAATCCCATGGTCATTCATGACTGAAGAGGGCCTTTACCCTTTTAGATGTGTGTGTGTGTGTGTGTGTGTATGCGCTTACATTTGTGTTGTGTGTGTATGTGTGCTTACGTTTGTATTGTGTGTGTGTGCTTACGTTTGTGTGTGTGTGTGTGTGTGCTTACGTTTGTATTTGTGAGTGTGTGTGTGTGTTTGCTTACGTTTGTGTTGTGTGAGTGAGAGAGATTTAATGTGTATTGAGTTATATTCATGTATGCATATATACATAGGTATATATACATATAAATACATATATTTGATATATAGGCATCTCTGATTTTATGGAGATGCTGCATTCCTGAAAATCCTGCCCTGACATGGAATTCTCTTACACAAAACCTATTTTCCCATCAACTACAATGCTTCATAACATGGACGTCAATGGGAAAATAGGTTTTGCATTACAAAATTCCATATTATGGTAAGATTTTGAGGAATGTAGTGCTTTTGTAACATGGTAGATGCATATATGTGAATGAATTGAATTGTGTATATATAATGTATATAAAAATCACTCTATTTGATAAGATCATAATTGTGGTAATTGTGACATGATATTAATGTCTGCGTGTGTGTGTGTGTGTATGAATGTGTTTTGTTTTTGTGTATTTGTATGGATTAATCAGATCTGTCAAGCTACATGTGTATGTGACCACAACAAGTGAACAAATGTTCTCATTGTCGTAATCTTCATCAATTTAATTAATAGCGGTGTTTGCATACTTAAACAGATTAGAAAGATTTAACTGCCAACATACCAACACACATATCTTTATAAATAAACATATGAACAACGTCTGTTGACATTACATAAATGTAATGAAGGATTTCATTTCTTAGGACTTGATACTACTTCTGCTACTAGTATAAATGTAAGTACTAAACTTTATTAATGCTCCTAATACTTTTATGAAGCTTTAACAAAAGTTAAAATATTAAACTAACCAGTGTCATCATCCTCATATTCATCATCATCGTTAACGTCCGCTTTCCATGCTAGCATGGGTTGGACGGTTCAACTGGGGTCTGGGAAGCCCGAAGGCTGCACCAGGCCAGTCAGATCTGGCAGTGTTTCTACAGCTGGATGCCCTTCCTAACACCAACCACTCCATGAGTGTAGTGGGTGTGGGTGCTTTTTCATCATCATCATTACCATTGTTGTTTTGTGTTTTCTCTCCATGTTAGCATGGGTCGGTTGAGTCATCATGGTCCAAGTTCTTATTTGAAATTACTGTTCTCCTTGATGTGGTCAGAAACCCATGTCTCTCTTTCATTTTTGGTTTGTTTTATATGGTTCAATGCCCTTCCTATCACTAACCACTGTACAGAGTTTATTGGGTGCATTTTATTGTGCCACCAGTTTTAAAGACGTCGTGTCTTTGATGAGACTAAAAGGTCCTCTTGACCAACCCATTATCATCTGTACTTATTAGCCAAGCACTTCACAAAGTATATTGAGTGCATTTTATCATGATACCAGCATGAGCATGGTTGCATTGTAACTGTTTAAAATTGATGACTTCACGCTATTCTGTGATAAGCTCACAGCCTCGCCTGGCACCTGTGCAGGTGGCACGTAAAAAGCACCCACTACACTCAAAGAGTGGTTGGCGTTAGGAAGGGCATCCAGCTGTAGAAACACTGCCAGATCAGACTGGAGCCTGGTGCAGCCTTCTGGCTTCCCAGATCCCCGGTCGAACCGTCCAACCCATGCTAGCATGGAGAACGGATGTTAAACGATGATGACGATGATGATATATATATATATATATGCATACATACACACATACTCAAACACATATACGACGGGCTTCTTCAGTTTCAGGCCACTGGATCCACTTAAGACTTTGGCTTGGGAAGACATATGTCCAAGGTACCATGCAGTGGGACTGAACCTGAAACTACATTACAGGGAAGCGAACTTCTTAGCCACACAATCATACCTGTTTTTATCTTGGTAGGAAATATTTCCAAAGACTTACCTAACTAATGAATAATAATTAACCCATAGAGCCCAGATGGCATCGTTACAATTGTTTTGCTCAGTCTGTCTAAATGCTATGTCTAACCCAGTTTTCAGCTGCAAGGAATTATATCAGAAAAATATTAGCATGTAAAAGACTACCTTTATCATTGACCAATCAGTGACTATTAGTTTGTCACATTAATAAATATAATTTGCTGATTATATATTATATATGAATGTGAATATAATTAGTTAATGGTATACACAGTAAAAAAAAACAAATAGGACTTAAAAGAATATTTTCCTTACTATTTCCTTTCTCCTCTTCATTTTTACACTTACTAACATTATTGTTTGATGTTCTGTAATGGTTTCTTTCTTTATTACATACTAGCAGTATCGCCCGGCATTGCTCGGGTTTGTAAGGGAAATAACTATATAAGCATTTTTAGAGATGTAAAGTATAATAGCCATCTCAATATGGCTAACCACAAAGGGGGGGGGGGAGTGTTACTGTAGCTTTTTACGTTCTGAGATTTAATAATAAATTTTTAGAGAGTTACTTCCTTTATATATGCCAAAAATGCATTAAAAATGGGAAAAATTGATGGTAAATTATTTTAAAAATCGTAGACTCATCGTAGATGCACGCTAATACCCAGAAGGGCTCGCTATGAATCATGACTATAAGATACCCGGTTTTGGTTAAACTGCACCGCAAAATGTGGGAGTAGTTAGGAATGTAAATCGTAGGAGACAGACAGCACACAACCTCTCTTTTATATATAAAGATTGCTAAAATAGGCAATCTTAAATGCTGTGGTGACATATACAGTAATTGAAAAATTGCAAGACTAGACTTGTTTTCCTGCTAATCTTCTTTGGTTAATTTAAAATGACCAGCATTGTAATATCTGAGTGGAGACATGGTTATGTGGTCAAGAAGTTTGCTTTGCAACCACATGGGCTTGTGTTCAGCCCTAATGAGAAGCACTAGAGGTAAGTGTCTTTCAGCATTAGCACAGCCCCAAGTGGACCAAAGCCTTCTAATTGAAATTGGGTAAATGGAAATCATGTGGAGGCCTGCTGTTTCAGTCATTGGGTGAGAATCTGTTGTCTAGTCTAACACCAATACCAGGTCCTTTGGTACCTTTAAACTTGGTAGAATGGTCTTCCTTCGTCTTAAGACATTTGAAAAAAAAAAAAAAAGAAAAGCAAACTCTAAAACAAGAATAATTTTCCCATCTGTTTTGAAGTATTGGTTAATTAGCTTTATATTCTTTACATATCTTTTGGGCAATTAACTTTTGATTAATTAATTGCAGTTTGTTTCTGAGAAATTAGTAGAATTTAATGTTTCATGTAATGGGGAAACTAGAAAATAAAAAAGAAAATTGCTGATGTACACACACACACACACACACACACACGTGCGCACACGCACACAGAGAGAGGCATGTATATGAATGGTTTTTAAATGTATATAAAATTTTTAAATAGCCAACTTTGGATAAAGTAGTACTTGAAAATTTTCTTCATCGAGATGAAAAACAAAACCGATTATGATTAAATTGAAATTTTGAGTGAATTTTTATAAGAGAGGTGAAGGTAAATATGATTAAATATGATTGATGTCAATACTTGCTTGGTTTTATTGATAGGTTCCTGCTGTAAAATAGCTGGTGATAGGGAGGACATCCTGCCATCAAAAAAATATATACCATGTACAACATCAAAGACTGGCAGTTTTTCTGTTTCTTCATGTGCCAAATAGCAAAGGACTGTGATTAGAGGTGAACCTCTGAGATCCTTCCAGTCCATGCAAGCATGGAAAGAAATTAATGTAAATGTTGAAATGTAGATCCACATGGGAAGAAAGGCAACACTGGCTATGATGGAATTTGAAGTTGGATATGACAGGCAGCTAACTGAACATAGTATTGCATGTTTATTCTGGCTGATTATCATTCTTTCTCTAGCAGTGCTGGGTCGTAAAAAGGCACCCATGCCAGTGCCACATGAAAAGCACTAGTGACAGTACCATATAAAAAGCACCCAACACAGTTTAGAAAGTGGTTGGTGTTAGGAAGGGCATCCAGCTGCAGAAACCAAACTAAATCAGACTGGGACCTTGTCCAGCTTGCCAGCTTTGGTCACACCGTCCAACCCATGTAAGCATGGGAAACAGGTGTTGAATGATGATGATAAACCAAGGTATGGCTGTTTGCTTAAGAAGTGTATTTTACAACAATGCGATTGTGGGTTCACTCCTACTCTGCAGCACTTTGGTTGAACGTTTTCTATGATAGTTTTGGATCAATCAAAGTGTGTGAAAATCGGTTGGTAGAATCTATGTAGAAGCCCATCAGAAAGAATGTTTTCATGTGGCATTCTTAAACTGTTCTCCATTTGAAACCTGTCATTGGGCTCTTGGAAGCCTTTAGCAGAATCCAATTTGCTGAAAGCACTTGAGTCAGAAATCTTAGTTTGGATAACTACCTTCTTTGCTTTCACCCATTTTGGAAACTCTGGAAATGTGATGGGAGAAGCCTTTACCTTTTCCTGATTATTTTCTTTTTTCCCTTTATCATTTATTTTTCACTTGTTTCAGGCATTGAACAGTGACTGTGCTGGACCACTGCCTTGAAGGGTTTAGTGGAGCAAGTCACCCTCATTACTTACTTTTTTAAAAAAAAGTTTGGCACTTATTCTATCAGTAACTTTGCAGAACCACTAAGTTATGGGTATGTAAACAAACTAACACCAGTTGTCAAGTGACTGTAGTGGTGATAGAACAACTTGCAAAAACACACACACACACACACTTATATATGTATTCATGACAAGCTTCCTCAGTTTTGTGTACCAAATTTATTCACAAGGTATTGGCTAGTCTTGAGCTGCCATGATAGAAGACACTTTCCTACGGTGTCATTCAGTGGGACTGAACTGAATTAAAGGTTGCAAAGCTAGCTTCTTAACCACACAGTCATGCTCGCCTTTGTAAGTTTCTAAGTTAAAAAGGAAAAGACGAAAAACAAAATACAGACGGAAAATGTGAGATTTGCTTAGAAATACAATTGAGTAGTTGAGAATGTCAGTCCATGGTTAAAGATATTTGTGATGTTGATAAAATAATTTGAAACGAGAAATAGGTACTTAGCCATATATTCCCACAATTTTCTTTTAAATTCCTACAATGTTTTTAATGTCATTTTTTTCTCTGTTTTTTATTGTCTGGTTCAACCCTTTTGTTACTGTATTCCTGTTGAGATGCTCTGTGTGTCTTTCAATTATTTTAAATATAACAAAGAATTTAGTAAAATAACTTGGTTATCATTCAGCTGGTGTTAGATACATAAATTGTGACTAAAGTTTGGTGGAAGATTTTGATTCAAAACTTATGAAAACAAGGTATTTGTACCCAGAACCAGAGCCGGTTTCAGCCAGGTTGGTAACAAAAGGGTTAATCATAGGAAGAACAGTGCCCATACCTTTTTTGAATGATTCTGAGAAGGCTGGGAGTAAGTCATCTGCTGATTGGAGACTTAGCTTGAATTCTTGCAGCAGAGTGGACTCTACTAAAGTCGCTCAAAGAGTAGACAGGGATTTTAGAATTTGGTGATGGATTAAATCTGATGACATACAAGCATACTTATTGAATATGTATATGGCTCACTATTCCACTCCACCATAACTTACATTAAATAACCTTCAATAAAATGTTTGTTTAGACTGAAATATTTCTAATGAACACCAAAACAACTAACCATTGAACTACTAATAACTACAGACTGTAAAAAATAAAAGAAGAGATAGAATGAATGGAATCAACACAGCACTTGTTTTCATAGTTTAGATTACTCTTTTACTCTTTTCAATCATTTGACTGCAGCCATGCTGGAGCACCATCTTTTAATCGAGCAACTCGACCCCGGGACTTATTCTTTTGTAAGCCCAGTACTTATTCTGTCGGTCTCTTTTGCCGAACCGCTAAGTAACGTGCACATAAACACACCAGCATCGGTTGTCAAGCAATGCTCGGGGGACAAACACAGACACACACACACACGCATATATATATGTATATATACATATATACGACGGGCTTCTTTCAGTTTCCGTCTACCAAATCTACTCACAAGGCTTTGGTCGGCCCGAGGCTATAGTAGAAGACACTTGCCCAAGGTGCCACGCAGTGGGACTGAACCCGGAACTATGTGGTTGGTGAACAAGCTACTTACCACACAGCCACTCCTGGAGGTGATAATTTAATCTTTTTCCCTTTACTTCTTTGTTTTTGTTGTATTCTTTCTCTTTCTTGCTCCCTTTCTCACTCAGACATTCATTTTCTATTGTAAATTTGTTATTCTTCATTTCTCATGTTTTCACTCTTTTACTATTTACCTTCTCTTTTTGCTGCTCGACATCCATACTTTCAGTTTCATTTTTCAGTGCCTCACTTCCTATGTATGTGTGTGTGTGTGTGTGCATACAGGTATGGCTATGTCGTTAAGAAGTTTGCTTTAGAACTGCATGGCTTGCATTTTGCACCGTTTGTGCTTACACTTTCAGCTGGTATCCACTACAATGCTGTGTGTGTATGAAATTTGGTAGATATAAACAGAAGGAAACCTGTTGTTTGTGTGTGTATAGTGACTGAGTTCACATTTCCCTTGTTTTAACATGTGCATGCTGATTGTAAAATGAAGTATCACAGTTCGTAGAAATATTAGGGGACAAATCTCTATGAAAAGGATTTCCAGGTTGTTTCATGTTTGATAGATTATCACTTAACTTGGGAACAGGTAAAGGTTGCCAACAGAAAGAACATCCACATCAATGAAATCTTGTTTGACTTTGCAAGCATGGCAAAATTCACTTTAAAATGATGACTTGGTGATGATTGTGAAGTGAATTTTTTCAACCAGATGGTTATGCCTGCACCTATAGTTTAATTTTCCTATATGAATATGAAGGACTGAGTTTCCATTGTGTTTAGTTGTTGTTTAACCCCAGGTCAGCTCTGTTTGAATTGATCTAAAATTGAAGACATTCCAGCAAAGCCCATCATGTTTTTTATTCACACAGCTTATATGCAGATAGTAGTGATTGTAGAGTAGTTTGGCTGATATTTCTGGCAGGCAGAGTGACCATGTTGGGGCTCCCCTGTTTGCTCAGTGTTTTGAAGATTTTGTTTGTAGTAGTCTACAGAAAAGTAAAGAGAAGACAAAAACATGTAAATAATATTGGTGTGTCTGTAAGGCAGTAAGTAAGCTGGCAGAGTTGTTAGTATGCCGGGCAAAATGAAGTATTTCTGTTCTGAGTTCAAATTACGCTGAGATTGACTTTGACTTTCATCATTTTGAAGTCAATAAAATAAGTACTTGTTGGGCACTGGGGTTGATGTAATTGACTTATCCACTTTCCCAAAATTGCTGGCCTTGTGCTCAAATTTGAAACCAATATAAATTTGAAGTGGCTGTGTGGTAAGTAGCTTGTCTACCAACCACATGGTTCCGGGTTCAGTCCCACTGCGTGGCACCTTGGGTAAGTGTCTTCTACTAGAGCCTCGGGCCGACCAGAGCCTTGTGACTGGATTTGGTAGACGGAAACTGAAAGAAGCCTGTCGTATATATCTATATATATATATATATATATATATATACGTGTGTGTGTTTGTGTGTCTGTGTATGTCCCCTAGCATTGCTTGACAACCGATGCTGGTGTGTTTATGTCCCCGTCACTTAGCGGTTCGGCAAAAGAGGCCGATAGAATAAGTACTGGGCTTACAAAAGAATAAGTCACGGGGTCGAGTTGCTCGATTAAAGGCGGTGCTCCAGCATGGCCGCAATCAAATGACTGAAACAAGTAAAAGAGTAAAGAGTATCAAAAATTGACATTTTTGATTTTGCTGACCTTCACATTCTTTGTTATCTTTCAAATCCTTTAAAGTCACAACCCAAGCACTCTCATTGTAATTCCTGTCAGAAAATTTCCCTAGAAATTGTGCTAACGCTATTTTTCAATGAATGCATTTATTTTTTTTTTCTTATTTCACAAAGCATAATAACAGAAAATCTCTGAAAGTTAACAGCAACAAAATAAATTTCTTTTCTCAAATCCACATGAAAATTTTTATCCCCCCTATATTTTTTTATTTATTTTTTTTTTGTGAAACCTTTTCTTTCTCCCTCCCCCTCTATCTGTCTGTCTATCTATGTGTCTGTCTGTCTATTTATCTGTTTGTCTATCTGTTTGTCTATCTATCTATCTGTTTGTCTATCAACCAGTCTGTCTGTCTGTCTGTCTGTGTATGTATCTATCTGTCTGTCTATCTTTCTATCTATCTGTCTGTCTATCTTTCTATCTATCTGTCTGTCTGTCTGTCTATCTTTCTATCTATCTGTCTGTCTGTCTGTCTATCTTTCTATCTATCTGTCTGTCTATCTTTCTATCTGTCTGTCTGTCTATCTATCTATCTGTTTGTCTATCAATCAATCTATCTATCTGTCTGTCTTTCTATCTTTCTATCTATCTGTCTGTCTATCTTTCTATCTATCTGTCTGTCTATCAATCAATCTATCTATCTGTCTGTCTATGTATGTATGTATCTATCTGTCTGTCTTTGTATCTATTTATCTGTCTCTTTCTATCTATCTGTCTGTCTTTCTATCTATCTGTCTTTCTATCTTTCTATCTATCTGTCTGTCTGTCTATCTGTCTATGTGTCTGTCTATCTCTCTCTCTCTCTCTCTCTCTCTTCACCCTTTCTTTCTCTCTTCCATAATGTAATCAACCGTCACTGATATTTACCATTCTTACCATTTTCTACCTAACAGCCTCAGCACAAGTTTTACTGCTTGCAAACCCTCACCAAAAAACTCATATCTATTTTTGTTATTTTAGTTATGCCATAGAACATACACTAACATGCATACTCACTTGTGCCCATGGCTACATGCAGACACATTCACACGACCCACAAACATACACAGATATGCATGCAGACTCACATACTCGTGCACACACATTCATATCCTTACTTGTATCTATTTTTGTTTATCCAAACTTACTGTGAATAATTTTCTTACAATATCTGTGCTTGTATGTGCAAACAAATATGTATGAATGCTTGCACAAATATGTTCATGCATAAGTGTATGTGTATGTGTGTGTTTGTGTGTGTATCTGTGTGTGTGTATGCATGCACACATGTGTTGACACAGAAATATGTTTCTTCCTGGTGTTGTTTCTAGAACTTGAATGTCATAATAGTCAACAAGCATAACTAAATACATCAACTACATTATTTGTACATGTGGCTACCAACTGATGCTGGAGTATGTTGACATGCACACACACACACACACACACACACACATGCACACAATGTATATGCATGTGCAACCATATACATGCAGGTTCCCGTATACACACATGAGTTTATCCACATTCATGAACGCATCTGCATGCACACACACAGTTATTATAAGCTTGTATATGTGTATACATACCTGCACACCAAGTCTATGCTAATATATATATATATATACACAAAATATAAAAGTTGCTACTTAAAGTTAGATATGTACAACTACCCAGCATACACTTAAAATGAAATCATATGTAAATCATATTGTCACAAAATCTAGGAAAATATAATTGTTTAACTCTTGGTTAGTTTTCATTGGGTAAACTTTTAATCAATCAAATATTATTTAGTTGTGACCATTCTTAAGTACAGAGAACTCAAGATGATATCATATAATGATATTACACAAATTATTAGACAGTAAAGAGTGATTTGAGAGGTTTGGTAGTCTTTCTCCATCAGGTCAGGTCACTATGTTGAAACACTGGCTTACATAAGGATTTGTCTTATATTCCTTAGAAAGAGATATCATTTGATTCTCCTTTTAGTCTCTCTTATTTTTCTCAACATAAATTGTGCACATTTGTGCACATAAATGAAATTCTTTTCGTTCTGTTATCTTATCTTTAGTTTCAGCCAAAGGGCTGTGGCCATGCCAGGTACTGCCATTCAAAGGCGGCAAGCTGGCAGAACCATTAGCACGTCGGGCGAAATGCTTAGCGGTATTTCGTCTGCCGTTACGTTGTGAGTTCAAATTCCACCAAGGTCGACTTTGCCTTTCATCCTTTCGGGGTCGATAAATTAAGTACTAGT
>NC_043002.1:98459822-98464822 GCF_006345805.1 Octopus sinensis
ATTATTATTATTAATATTATTATTATTATTGAGTGAGAGAGCAGTTCATGCCATCAAAGTGACACTGGGGTAAAATATACGAAGCCCAATATACCCATCATGACTACCCGTCTGATAAAGGTACACCAGGCACATGCATCACAACCATATGTGCGCGACATGGTGATCTCATATCAAGATAAACAGCACATGACCTTGCAGGTGGGGCCCAGTTTGAATTTTCTTCAGGTTGAGTAGCCCATCCCGCTCAAACGGTCCCCGAATAAGGGTTGTTTAAGGATGTTGAAAGAACCACCCATGTTTCCAGAGGTGAACTATTCAAACCCCAAAGCATCCCTCTCAACACATGGCTATGATGCTCCCCCACTACTTCTGCTCGTGATCAGAGATGCACATATCGTCAGCCACTAAGGGACATGCTCAACTGGTTAAGGTCAAACAACTGACAAGCAAATCTGTGGTATTGAGCAGAATATTTGCTGTAGCCCATCTTTTATACCAAGACAAAACAATGTACATGATAACACTTCCAATCAGTTAAGATCAGAAGCCATGAGAGCCACTGCCTGGTACATTATTATTATTATTATTATTACTATTATTATTATTATTATTATTATTATTATTACTATTATTATTACTATTATTATTATTATTACTATTACTATTATTATTACTATTACTATTATTATTATTATTACTATTATTATTACTATTATTAATACTATTACTATTATTATTATTATTATTATTAGGTGAGTTCAGATCCTGCCAAAGTTAACTTTCAGGGTCAATAATATAAAGTACTTCTCATGTAGTTCTGTACCAAAATTTGAAAGAATTATGGTTAGGGTGGTGAACTGGTAGAATTGTAAGAATACCAGACAAAATGCTTTGCTATATTTGTACTAACTTAATACATTCTGAGTTCACATCTTGCCAAAGTTAACTTTGTCTTTTGTCATCTTGTGGGCCAATAAAATTAAAGTGTCAAGTTGTGGTTAGAAAGCTTGCTTCCTAACGATGTGGTCTTCAATTCATTCTCACTGCATGGTACCTAGGGCAAGTGTTTTCTACTATAGTTCTGGGCAGCCCAAGGCCTTGTGAGTGGATTTAGTAGAAAGAAACTGGAAAAAGCCCATCACATGTGTGTGCATATGTGTGTCTGTGAGTGTGTGTGTGTGTGTGAGGTATTGGTACTTAGAAGACCCATAGACTTACAAAACCCTTTCTAATGAGTAACACAGATTCCATGGCTCCATACTTTGAAATGATTAAACATGAACTACTATTGGAACTTACATACCATGTACAGGAAACTTTTTTACCACTTCTATTCACCAATTTACTTGAATAATGGAACTTCAACTACAATCTCTTTATATACGATGAGGATGATGATGATGATTCTCCTATAGAGGGAAATAAGAGATCATCATCATCATCATCGTTGTAAAGCGGATGCTAAACGACGATGATGATTCTCTTATTTCCTTCTATATTCCCGATCTCCTCCTTTTCCATAATAATTCTTTATTTCAAACTCAAATATTTACCTCTATTTAACCGTCTTATACTGTCTCTGATGAGGGGATATCCAGAACATCCCAGAAACAGCTGTAAGACTCTATACCTATTTCTTTACTACCCACAAGGAGCTAAACACTGAAGGGACAAACAAGGACAGACAAACGGATTAAGTCGATTATATAAACCCCAGTGCGTAACTGGTACTTAATTTATCGACCCCGAAAGGATGAAAGGCATAGTCGACCTGGGCGGAATTTGAACTCAGAACGTAACCGCAGACGAAATACTGCTAAGCATTTCATCTGGCATGCTAACGATTCTGCCAGCTCGCCGCCTTAAGACTCTATACCTTATAAATGTCCTGGAAACTCCTCACAGCCTTGACTTTGTTATCTCATTTTGTCTAATATATAATGTAAAAAATAAATAACGCTGAAGCAAAGTAGCACCAAATATATAGTGTGTGTGTTTTTATTGGCTAAACTGGCAAAATGACCAATCCTAAATACAACAATATCTGTTTCAACACACGATTTCACATCAAAAATCTTGCAAAACAAATATATAAATGTAGATATATATATATATATGTTTGTGCGTATTCTTGCCTTGACATCATATGATTGTCGTGGGAATTCATCACTGTCATAAAGGCAATGTATTTTGTTTCCAGTCTTCTGTGACAAACATATCTAGCCATGGAGGAATATTACCTTGCTCAAAAACAGGTGATATTTGGTGACAGGAGGGGCCTTCCAGCTGTAAAAAAAATAATAACCTACTGCAACAAATTCCATCTGACCTATGCAAGCATGGAAAAGTGGACATTAAATGCTTAAGAAATGAATTAATAAATAAATATATTTTGAGATTAAATGTCTTCCCACCAACCGAAAAAATAAAATTTTGATAAATAGTTGCAGAACCTGGTCATATCTCCTCTATACATTGTGTATACGTGCCTTTCTACAGGTATGTTGTACCAAAGTCTAGTATACTGATAAAAATCTAGTGTAGCCTAACCTTCACCTGATGATGTCATTGTTTAAACAACCACACCTCCACCCCAGTGAACAATATTCTGCTTTAGGGATTGTATTTACTTTGTGTATGTGTGTATGTGTGTATATATATATAAATCTTGAATGCCATACAGGCTTGGAAAGTAGATTTAAATTGATGATGATTCATACCTGTACACTCACATTTAAAGTTTCATGAAAAGTTTGAAAGTAAAAACTGAAGAAATTACTACTACTACTACTATTAGTGGTGATGGTGAGCTGGCAGAACTCTTAACATGATGGTCTACATTAGCATTTTGGCTTCAAAGTATATACTGTCCATGCAGAGGCATCTGTCTCCACTGCTCCTCAATTTGTTTCTGCCTGTTCTTTTTTGCAGTTTGTTTAGTGATTTCAGGTTCTTCATCTAATTCAGGGTTAATGCCAAATTCCCTTGCAAATTTGGAAGCTTCCATGACAATAGAATGTGATTTTTTGCTGCTTTCGTGCTTGCGCACAAATTCTGCTATGGTTGACTTTTGTCATTTGGGATTTGTTAAAATAAGTACTAACCGAGCAGTGGGCTTGATGTAATTGCCTAACCCTTTCACTCCCAAATCACTTGCCTTGCTGTGTAAAAGCTTGTAAAAGCATCATCTCATCTGTTGGTAACATCACCTGTCAAGAAACATCACCACCTTAAAGTCATGTGTACATGCAGATATTTAGTGGAGGCGCAATGGCCCAGTGGTTAGGGTAGCGGACTCGCGGTCATAGGATAGCGGTTTCGATTCCCAGACCGGGCGTTGTGAGTGTTTATTGAGCGAAAACACCTAAAGCTCCACGAGGCTCCGGCAGGGGATGGTGGTGGTCCCTGCTGTACTCTTTCACTGCAACTTTCTCTCACTCTTACTTCCTGTTTCTGTTGTACCTGTATTTCAAAGGGCCGGCCTTGTCACTCTCTGTGTCACGCTGAATATCCCCGAGAACTACGTTAAGGGTACACGTGTCTGTGGAGTGCTCAGCCACTTACACGTTAATTTCATGAGCAGGCTGTTCCGTTGATCGGATCAACCGGAACCCTCGTCGTCGTAACCGACGGAGTGCTTCCACATGCAGATATTTTAACCCTTAGTTAACATATTTATGTTGAAATACACTGCCTTTGTTTAATTCATTTCCGAAATAATGAAGAATTTATAAAGTAAGTATTTTTTTTAGCTGGTGTTTAGAACATAAATTAGCATAAAATCTTGATGGAAGGTTTCATTGAAGCCAATTTAAAATATGAAGTTTCAGTATCCTTGAACCAGGGGCAGTATCAAGCAGATTGGTCTCAAAATGGTTAAAGTAGGGATCAGTAATGGTTCACTTTTGACTTTTTTATTCTTGCCTCATGTCCCACACATATTTTACCATAGCTTACAAAATATATCCTAGTATATTTCCGCTTTTCCATCACTGAAAATGCTTATTTAAGCAAAAGTCATCCCCTGCTCCAATGGCTTGCAGATAAGAAAGGTCTGAAGCCCACAATGATCACCTCTATGAGTCATTTGTTGACCACAGCCCACTTGTTTTCAACTCTTGTGCAGAGTATATTCTACATTGCTATGGAAGTTGTCTTGTAACACTAAAAAGACTATGCAGCTGTTACATCATTTCTTTTTGCAAATGTATGAATTTTTAGACCTTTTAAACTAACCTTATCAATATTGACAGTCTTTTGTTTAAACAATAAAGGAAATGCAAACAAAATTTTTAACTGATAATTATATAGACTGAGTAGGCTTAAGTAGGAATGTGATGATGAATCATTCAAATTCTGGATCATTTGTTAAGCATGTCAAAAATTAGACCGCACAAATAGAAATGATTTTTACTTAACTACTCTTAAATGTAAAATAGCTAATAAGGATTCTTCAATGTTTTGGTGAAATTTTTCTAAAGCTATGTAACTGAAGAAGGTATGGGCTTGGGTGTATGTGTGGTTGATTGCGTGTGTGTGTGTGTATTATGTGTATGTATTATGTGTGTGTATGCCTCCTTGTTTTGATATTGCGTGATAGTTGTAAATGAATGTCACTGTATGTTATTGTCATTCCAGCAGTGTCATTCCATTTCTAGTATTCTTCAAAAACATTACTGGCCTTTTGAGAAATATTACCTTGCTTGGAAACTGTAAGAGTTGACATCTAGAAGGGTGCCTGGCTGCAGAAAATCTGTCTCAACAAAACTCTGCACAATCTGTGCAACCTGTGTAGGTTTCAATGATGAGGATTTAGTTCATTGGTTTAGCATATAAATGCTTGACCATTTCAAAGACACTTGTACTCTTAACTTAATTCTGAAGCAGAATCAGTATGACACAGCATATGACAAGACTGTACCTTTTGAACTACGAGGGCAATCCATCTGATGGGTTCCTATTCAGCTTCCATGTACCCACTTTCACTCAGATTGGCT
>NC_043002.1:98469822-98529822 GCF_006345805.1 Octopus sinensis
TAGATCTACTTACTCAGGGTTAATGGATCTAAACAACATCATACGATTTTTCTCCCTCTCTCACAGACACACGTTTTTTTTCCAACTGAAACTAGAGACCAGTGAATAAGGAAATAGACAATAGCAGGTGGAAATGGGTAACTATGGTAGGAAGACAAGAAGGTGAAAATTCTTAAGATGGCTGCAGATGGTTTAGATCAAAATATTTTATGCTCTTGACAGTTCTACATTGAAGTAGAACTCTTAATAGCAAAACTCCAGTACTTAAGTTCAGAATTTGAAGGGTTGGCATCTGAAGGTTAAGTTTTTACATCCCATAGCAAATGATGAGTATATAGCTTGAGATTTTGTGATTATGGTGATGTAAGGAAATACTGTTGAACTTTTGGACGTAATTGTTACTGCCAAGTTGGTTATTATGAGTCTAATTATGTTGACAAGAAACAATTGCTCTCCTTTTTTTTTTACCACATCTGCTCTAATTAATATCTCAGCTGCCTTCCTGTTAGTATTACCAGATGTTAATGACAACCACTTCATTCACATTTTTTCATATTTTATCTTCTCTCTGCTTTAAAGAAAGATGATTAGGGTAAAATTACCGCTATTCCAAGCAACTATTATTCAATCTTGTCTCAAGTGGCATAACATTTTATAGAATGGCACTCGCCGAAAATATGACCAGAACACACACAGGAACAAGTACATTTGTATTCTGAGTATGCAAATGTATTTTTTCATGACTATTATCATGGTGTACGTGTGTGTGTGTGTGTACATGTGTGTGTTGTATGCATGTTCATTTGTATGTGTGTTTGTGTGACTATAACTCAGTCATCACCAAGAGAAAAGTAATTATTTTCAATGTCATCTTTCCTTAATTCTTTATAGAATGATGATGACTTCCAAAGTACTTGAAAAAAAAAATCAACATTTGTTCTAATTTTCTCATTTTAATTACACGAATAATTAATAATGTGCTGTCAATCTGATTTTTCTTACCATAAATGTTTCAATTTTATTATTCCCAAATATAATAGTCTCTAACAGGGTTTTTAACCTGAATTTTTTTATTGTTGATAAAGTCCCTTTTTTTTGTTTTCTGTAAAGTATTCATACTTCATTGGAATTTATCTTTGCAGATCTATTTGTCTAATAAGTAGATTTAATCATCATTGTCATCATCATCATTTAGCATTCATTTCTCACAGGAGGGCTTCACGAGGCTCCAGTTCTCTATTTTGGCATTGTTTAACAGCTGAATGCCTTTTCTAATGCCAATCACTTTCCAGTCTGAGTGAACTTTTTACGTGATACCGGCATAGATGCTTCTTATGTGGCACTAGACTGGGTACTGTTTATACTGCAACTGCATGGATGATTTTTTATGTGGCACTAACATGTGCTTTTTTATGTGGTGCCAGCACGGTGACTTTGGTGCTTTACCCAAGTATCAAATGGTGCTTTCTTTCCATTTTGCTCACCACTACTATAACAACACTGCTCTTCTAAACCCCTACATAAAATCATTGTGAAAGAACTTCTAAGCAGTTACTAGAAATAGCAACCACATCTCTCTCTAATTACATAAGCTAGCATGTTCAAAGCAGAAGGACATATTGGACAATGTGATCCGAGATGTGCAATGCTTAAAAATTGTGGGATGGTCATGGCTGGTATGCCTTGGATTTTAATCTGCTCAATTATTGCTAACTCAATGCTGGTTAACAAGATGCATTCTCTTCTTTCCTTCATTTACTCTTTTACTCTTTTACTTGTTTCAGTCATTTGACTGTGGCCATGCTGGAGCACCGCCTTTAGTCGAGCAACTCGACCCCAGGATTTATTCTTTTGTAAGCCCAGTACTTATTCTATCGGTCTCTTTTGCCGAACCGCTAAGTAACGGGGACATAAGCACACCAGCATCGGTTGTCAAGCAATGCTAGGGGGACAAATACAGACACATAAACACACACACGCACATATATATATACATATATACGACGGGCTTCTTTCAGTTTCTGTCTACCAAATCCACTCACAAGGCATTGGTTGGCCCAAGGCTATAGCAGAATACACTTGCTCAAGGTGCCACGCAGTGGGACTGAACCCGGAACCATGTGGTTGGTAAACAAGCTACTTACCAGGTTTTTTTTTTTTTTTCAATGTCTTGAATTCTGAGTTCATGTTCTTCAAAACTGCATAACTCTGGAACATTATCACTGCTTATTATTAGCTTCATCTATTACCTTACTAATTCAAATTAAATATCAACTGCCAGAACCACCCCTTGCTATCCTTATCCCTCAGCTCAGGAAATGCTAAAAGAAGTTAAGCACACATTTCATATGATTAACAACTGAAACATTTATTACTTGCGTAATTTCTATGGACATTATTATCGTTAATGTGGCAATTGCTAACATGGCTGTTGCAAGCATCATTACACTTCCAGCACCATACTTTTAATGGATGTATTTCTCATCATATTTGAATTTAATTGTATTTTCATTATTTCTCTGACCATTTTAAATTAACATGATTCACCGTAAGAACAAATACCAAGTGTGCTTTATAGAATTTTGTTCACAGCATGGTGCCATAATCAGGTAAACAGATTAGGTACAAAAATACATAAAATTTGTTGCATTTGGAAATGGTGGAGGATTTGTTAAGATATTGGACTAAAAGATTCGAAAGACATGAACTGAAAGCCTGCCAAAATAATTGCATTGTATTCATACCCAAAGTGCATTAAACTCCTTCACTTGCTGTGCAGAGGTGTTAAAGTAATAAGAAATAATGGGTGAATGGTGGCGAAAGAGAAGCATGGCATAATTCTTGTGGTTAGTGAGAAAGATTATGAAGTTATTATTTTTAAAAAATATATGCAAATATGCAAAGCTATCCAAATCCACATGATAAAATGGAAGTACAACGTGAAGAAAAATAAATTTTAAAATGGTTAACGACAACTTGAAAATACTTTGGCATTTTTATGCAAAAAAATTAAATATTTGTAAGACATTTTCACATTTTCTTCAGAAATTTAAATTGTTTCCTCTCATAATTTATTCTTCCTTTGTTTCTAAAGACTTCTGTCCCCCCCCCCTCTCCCTTTTCATTTCTTGTTTTACTTTTTCCTTTTTCAGTTCTTTTATTATGTTCTTTTCTATTCTTCATGAAAGTGATGTGTTGCACACATAATTGCTCTCCAAGTGTCCTTAACTTAATCTCTCTCTCTCTCTTTCTATCTCTCTCTCTTTCTATCTCTCTCATACACACACTTTAATGATATTCACTCTGTATCAATCTAATAGTAATATCTCTGCCTTTCTCCCATTTTCTCTCACGCCTCCTTTCTCTCTCATACACACACTGAAATAGAGAACCCTCTCTTTCTCTCTCTCTATCTAATAGTAACATTTCTCTCTCTCTTTCTCTCTGTCTGTCTGTCTGTCTAATACTAGTATTTCTCTCTTTCTCTCTCATATGCACTATCGAATTAGTATTTCCTCTCTTTCCCTCTCTATTTATCTGTCTGTCTGTCTATCAGTCTCAACCTCTCTCTCTCTAATAGTATTATCTTTGCCTTTTCCCACTAGTTTCTGTCTCACTCCTCATCACAGATTACAAAATCCTTTTAATATTAGCTTGTGCCAGACTCCTAGTTCTAGTTTTCATATTTAAATTAACATCCTGATCAGAATCTCACAAATTAAATGATGTAAACTTTATATTATATAAAGTTATGGACATTGTACTAAATCCCTCCCAAATTTTGACTATTCTGAAAAATTGAAACACATAAGCAATAGCATATTCATTTCTGAATCTGCTTTCTACAGACTCTTTGGTCCATGAAGATACCTTTCTTCTCAAAAACACCACGTGTGCCCACACACACACCCATGCACACCTGCATGCTCACACACATACGTGCATACATTCACATGTGTGCATGCATGTGCACATCTATGCACGTGTGCACGTTCACACACACACTATTAAAATATCAAAGAAATTGGAGAAAGTCAACTTTTGTCCTCACAAATTTGCTCTTATTTTCTGAGAAGTCCTAGTTACTTTCACTGAGCTAATCTGAAGTATGAATCAGGCAAAGTGAAATGCTCCCGAGTACCCCCATGGGTTTGGCAGCCTGACACTCATAAGATGCTGAATAAGGTAGTTTTGATTGAACTTCAGTGTCTGATCACCTCATCTCTTCTTTTCCCCCTTCTATGCCTTCTACTCTTTTATTTATCCTTTATTACCAGCAGCAGCAGCTCTGTTGTTCTGCAATTTACGATATAGCTATACAGCTTCCATTTTACACATACTAATGTGTTTAATCTTGTAGGTTTCTACTACAACATTGGTCAAGTCCAGTAAATGCCCTGAAACACGTAAAAAGCACCATCCGTTCGTTGGCCGCTGCCAGCCTCGACTGGCCTCCGTGCCGGTGGCACGTAAAAAGCACCATCTATTCGTGGCCATTGCCAGCCTCGCCTGGCCCCTGTGCCGGTGGCACGTAAAAAGCACCATCCATTCCTGGCCGTCTGCCAGCTACGTCTGGCACCTGTGTGGGTGGCACGTAAAAAGCACCCACTACACTCACGGAGTGGTTGGCGTTAGGAAGGGCATCCAGCCGTAGAAACACTGCCAGATCAGACTGGGCCTGAAGCAGCCTTCTGGCTTCACAGACCCCAGTTGAACCGTCCAACCCATGCTAGCATGGAAAGCAGACGTTAAATGATGATGATGATGTTGATGTTCAATACTTGTTCAGAGTAATCTAGTATCTTGTTTAATGCTTTAAATTTTTCTGTTCAGATTCTATTGGTGTTAATGTTGCTTTCCCTCCTGTTGTGAACACAAAAATACCTTGTTATTCAGTTTCAGCCCATCTTCCAACGCCTCTTAGGCTTTAAAAAGGAATTATTGAAAGTTCCTAGCATCATTATTTTGTTAGTTTAACCCTTCTGTTACCAACCTGGCTGAAACTGGCTCTGGCTCTGAGTACAAATGTCTTGTTTTTATAAGTTTTGAATTGAAATCTTCCACCAAACCCTAGTCACAATTTATGTTCCTAACACTAGCTGAATGATAACTAAGTTATTTTATTAAATTCTTTGTTATATTTAAATTAATTGAAAGAAACACAGATCATCTCAACAGAAATATGGTAACAAAAGGGTTAATCAGAAAAAAGGGTAAAACTCATTAACTCTTTACAAGGTGGGCAGAAAGAAGGAAGTAATCTTCAAACCTGAGGCCTGAACTGAGTTCTTGTAACAGGGTATTGCTATAAAAGCATCCAGAGACCAGGTGATAGTGTTAAACCAGGTGATGGGATTATGGTTACAGCCTACAAAATAGGAAACAGCCCACATGAGTGACTTTCATATAGTTTCTAATTCTCACAACCAAATACTACTCTTTTACTCTTTTACTTGTTTCAGTCATTTGACTGCGGCCATGCTGGAGCACCGCCTTTAGTTGAGCAAATCGACCCCGGGACTTATTCTTTCTAAGCCCAGTACTTATTCTATCGGTCTCTTTTGCCGAACCGCTAAGTGATGGGGATGTAAACACACCAGCATCGGTTGTCAAGCAATGCTAGGGGGACAAACACAGACACACAAACACACACACATACACATACATATATACATATATATATATACATATATACGACAGGCTTCTTTCAGTTTCCGTCTACCAAATCCACTCACAAGGCATTGGTCGGCCTGGGGCTATAGCAGAAGACACTTGCCATAGTGTGATTGAACCCAAGACCATAACAGTTGCTAAACTATGCCTCTATTAGGATTATAAACGCAAAGATTTTCAAACAAGATTTGTTCTCACAGTTCTCGTGTATCTTATTTGAAATTCTTCAAATATTAACATCTAAGATACAGTTTTCTTTCACTGTTTTAGTTCAGTGATCGCAAAAATAGAAACTTATTCCATTTTATAATTTTAAGATAAAATGACAAAGAAGTCATTTGTATGGCAATTAGTGTCATAATATTCATGTTCCTCTTAATTCTTATAGGGAAACTTAAATTTACAAACTTATCTTATCTTTATAACAATACTTAGATTTATGAAAAGATAGCAGAGTTTTGAAATAACTGTCCCTTGAAGTCTTATAGTTCATGAGAAAGGAAAAGTGTAGTTTTCCTTTCATTCTTCTTAATATTCCTGTGTTTCATACAGTAGTATTGAATCCTTCAATTCATTCATTCAGTGTCTGTTTTACCATGATTGCATGGGTTGGCTGGAGACTTATTTGTGGGAGGCTATTACAACTTGAGGCTCTTTCTGTTGTCAACCCTTACTGTAATTTTTTTTTAAGGTCTTCTAAAGTACAGTGCAACCAGTTGAAATGTTACCCTGGAATGTAAATGTTATACCACCATTTCACTGAGGTGTTGACAAGCTAAGCAGTGAAATTTCAAAGTGTATGATCTCATTTGCACACACACACACACACACACACACACACACACACACACATATGCATGCACACACACACACACACACATATGCATGCACACACACAGATATACATGCATGCATACACACACACACAAACTAAACTTCATACAGTTTATACCCATCAAATCCACTCTGAAGGCTTTGGTCAATCTGGGGCTTCTGTAGAAGATGTCCACTGTGGCGCAGGAGTGGCTGTGTGGTAAGTAGCTTGCTAACCAACCACATGGTTCCGGGTTCAGTCCCACTGCGTGGCATCTTGGGCAAGTGTCTTCTGCTATAGCCCCGGGCCGACCAATGCCTTGTGAGTGGATTTGGTAGACGGAAACTGAAAGAAGCCTGTCGTATATATATATATATATATATGTATGTGTGTGTGTTTGTGTGTCTGTGTTTGTTCCCCTTGCATTGCTTGACAACTGATGCTGGTGTGTTTACGTCCCCGTCAGTTAGCGGTTCGGCAAAAAAAAAAAATAAGAGACCGATAGAATAAGTACTGGGCTTACAAAAAGAATAAGTCCCGGGGTCGAGTTGCTTGACTAAAGGCGGTGCTCCAGCATGGCCGCAGTCAAATGACTGAAACAAGTAAAAGAGTAAAGAGTAAAGAGAGTGCTGTGTACTGGGACTGGATCTGATCTACATGATTATTAAGATCATCATCATCATCATCATCATACGTCTGTTAAATACCCATCCTAACACCAAAGATGACTATTTTTAATCACACAGCCTTTTCTGAGTACTATATATATATATATATATATATATATATATATATATATACCGGAGTAAACACATAAATGTGAAACAAGGTGGAAAAAAGAGTACTCAAATACCAGTGGTAGAGTAATATGCTTTTATTTTAAGCAGCAGAAAATTCAACAAAATCTGTTACTCTGAGTTTCTTGTTGCCGTTCATCAGACAGTTTTTGCTAGCAAAAACTGTCTGATGAACGGCAACGAGAAACTCAGAGTAACAGATTTTGTTGAATTTTCTGCTGCTTAAAATAAAAGTATATATATATATATATATATATTTAACTGTAAGTTAAATACATAATATTTATGCGCAACATACACATTATGAGTTAAATATATAATATATGAGCAACATATACGCACACATGTGTGAATATGTTCTGATACTATGATTTTTGTGTTCAACATACTCCTTGTGCTGATGTCTTAATATAACTTAGACGCATACTTTCACACACTCATTCATATAAACACACAATCACTATTATTCACATTTCTTCTATAAATACACACACAAACATTCAAGTTATTATGTATATACATGCCAACGCTCATCTATAAATAAACATGTGCATCTATTATACATTATTGTTCACATACAATTATTATATAAACTCATTTTTTACATAGGTGTTTGTACAGAATCTTATACATTTATAAGCCTAAAACACACACACTCACACACACACACACACACGCACACACACAATTATATCTAAATATATTGCTATCATACATAAGAATGAAAAGAAGGATCTTCAGAGCATGCAAAAGAGGAATTTAATCTCTTCCATATGGTCTGTCAAGTTGCCAACATCTTTACAATTTACTCTTCCCACAGCTCTTCTTGGATTCTGCACCCTTATTAAATTATCCTATTGATAGGATGGCTCATTAGTTAAACAGATTTCAGGTGTACTTTTACTGTAAAGAACACACACATCCAACCAAATTCTCAGCCAACTCTTGAAGTGTTCAGAGTTTAGTCCCTTGTCATAAATTATATCAGTTTTACCATTTTTAATATGGTTCTTCTTCTAAGTTAATTGCTAGCTCATAGATCACATGTTAGTAATTGGACATAATTCTACTTGACTCAGTTGTGCATGTGTAAACTCTAAGGGATTTCTTAATGATCTACGACAGTAGTGTGAAATATAAAGGAGAATGGACTTCTTTTCCTAAAAGAGCCAGCAACAATGAAGAATTTCCTTTATTGGTTTGAATAAGTAAGAGACTAGACCATCTTGGAAAAGTTCAGCAATGAGAAAAGTCACTGGATGGATGGAAGCACTCCGTTGGTTACGACGATGAGGGTTCCGGTTGATCCGAATCAACGGAACAGCCTGCTCGTGAAATTAACGTGTAAGTGGCTGAGCACTCCACAGACACGTGCACCCTTAACGTAGTTCTCGGGGATATTCAGCGTGACACAGAGAGTGACAAGGCCGGCCCCTTGAAATACAGGTACAACAGAAACAGGAAGTAAGAGTGAGAGAAAGTTGTGGTGAAAGAGTACAGCAGGGATCACCACCATCCCCTGCCGGAGCCTCGTGGAGCTTTTAGGTGTTTTCGCTCAATAAACACTCACAACGCCCGGTCTGGGAATCGAAACCACGATCCTATGACCGCGAGTCCGCTGCCCTAACCACTGGGCCATTGCGCCTCCACGAGATGATTCTTGTCTGCCAGTGATGTAAGTGTGTATGCCTTTGTGCACCAAACATCTGTGTGAGAGGATCTTTCAGGGTGTTTGCTGCAGTGTTCGGCCTTCTAACAAAGCAACCTCATTGGGTTAGGTGTAAAGATTGCCTTTATATATAACACATCCATGCACACACACGTTAAGTAACATTTTTAATTTCCTGGTTGATATTTTATTTTTCAGTATCTTTTAGGAAAACATAGACTTTACAAATTCTTATTTCTCTTTCTAAAAATGTGTAACTCTTTACCTATATAAAAAATTTATCTGTAATCTTGTTCATGAAGGACCAAATACTATATAATTCAAATCTGGTATCTTTTGTACATATTCATTCTCAGTTATAAAAAGGAAAATCATCATCATCATCATCATCATCGTTTAACGTCTGCTTTCCATGCTAGCATGGGTTGGACGGTTCAACTGGGGTCTGGGAAGCCAGAAGGCTGCACCAGGCTCCGGTCTTATCTGGCAATGTTTCTACAGCTGGATGCCCTTCCTAACGCCAACCACTCCGTGAGTGTAGTGGGTGCTTTTTACGTGCCACCTGCACTGGTGCCAGGCGAGGCTGGCATCGGCCACGGTCGGATTGGTGCATTTTACGTGCCACCTGCACGGAAGCCAGTCGAGGCGGCACTGGCTTCGGCCACGATTCGGATGGTGCTTTTTACGTGCCACCGACACGGAAGCCAGTCGAGGCAGCGCTGGCATCGGCCATGATAATAATGATCACAAGCATAGGTAAAAGGCCAGGATAATAATCATTTCTAATATAGGTACAAAGCCAGGATAATAATTGTTTCTAACACAGGTACAAGGCCAGAAATTTGCGGGGAAAGTGTCAGTCAATCACATCAATCCCCTGTACTTACATGGTACTTTATTTCATGGACACAAAGTTGGCTGCGGCTGGATTTGAGCTCAGAGCATGAAGGGTTGAAAGGAATACTGCTCTAACAATTCTGCCAATGCACAGTACTTAATTGCTTCTAACTCAGGTGCAAGGCCAGCAATTTTGTGAAGAGAGGACTAATTAATTACACTTAACTTTATTCTTGATTGGTACCTTATTTTATTCATCCTGAACAGGTGGAAATCAAGGTTGACCTTGGTGAGATTTGAACTTGGCAGTTAAAGAACCAGAAACAAGACCAGGATAATAGTAACAGTAAAGTCTCAGAGCATTGTGATTGGGAATGATGAAAAAAGAGAAGAGAAAATCTATGTACATGTGTCTTTGAAGATATAACTGTATGAGAAAAAGATGATATAAAAAGTAGAGAGAGAGAGAGAGAAATGATAGACAAGAGAAACTTAGAAGTCAGAAAGGTTGAGAGGTTGAAAGAATAAGTTGATGGTAAAAAAATAAAAAGGAAAAAGAGAAAAATGATTTCCTACCACTTCAAGAGAATGACAGAAAAGTCAAGGAAAGACATCGAAATGTCAGGGAAGTGTAAGAGAAAAAGTGTGGATGAGAGATATACATGACCACAGAAATTGAAAGATGACAGATATACAATCATATAAGTTGTGTGTGTTTACAGCTGAAGATCCACTTGGATTTCAGATGTTTCGACCTCTCAGAAAGAAAAAGTAAATGTTTTCATGTTTCTAAGATAAACATACATCTGGTCCTCAGACCATTTTTCTGATGTTGCTCTCCTAGTTTCACTTGAGACTCTGCCTTTATTTACTCTATCTTTCAATGTCCTTCCTCTCTCATTAATCTGTCATTATGTGTACTATTTCTCCAATATCAATTCATCTCTCAATAATCTCTTAAAAACAGCATTTGTCATGTGATGTATATATATATTTAAATATGTATATATATATATATTTATATATGTATGTATATATATTTGTATATATATATATATATAACGGGAAGCTTTATGAAAATAAACAAAAGACGAAGGCAGGTGGAATACAAACAAACAATTGTATTAGTATGGCACTCAGGAATATAAATAAAACAAGTCTTTTACATTTCGAGCCTACGCTCTTCAACAGAAAGATACACAGAAAAGAAACAAGGAGAGAAAAAAAATGCGTGCAGAAGCTAGCGAATCAACATATAATAGTGATAAGCCAATTAGAGTGTTTAAGTGTTGAGTAGAGTGCACTGGCATAGTTTAGGCTACTGTTGTCGTCTGCAGTCACAGTATATTTCCGATGGATCTACTTCGGGAACTCTGCAGTGTCAGTTGGGGTAATTATATTAAGTAACGAGATGCTGGATTTGGTATTAAAATTTATTCAGTACAGCGTTTGTTTCGACCTGTCCTACTATTGTTCTCTATATGTTGAACTCTGTTCAACAGGTGTTGCTTCCATTTTGCAGACTGGGTCTCATCAGGTACATCCATAATGTTTTATACCAAACCCATCTTCTCATTACTTGTATATATATACATACACATACACATTTTTTTTTATACTTGTTTCAGTCATTTGACTGCGGCCATGCTGGAGCACCGCCTTTAGTCGAGCAGAACGACCCCAGGACTTATTCTTTGTAAGCCCAGTACTTATTCTATCGGTCTCTTTTTGCCGAACCGCTAAGTGACGGGGACATAAACACACCAGCATCGGTTGTCAAGCAATGCTAGGGGGACAAACACAGACACACAAACATATACACACACATACACATATATATATATATATACATATATACAACAGGCTTCTTTCAGTTTCCGTCTACCAAATCCACTCACAAGGCATTGGTCGGCCAGGGCTATAGCAGAAGACACTTGCCCAAGGTGCCACACAGTGGGACTGAACCCGGAACCATGTGGTTGGTTAGCAAGCTACTTACCACACAGCCACTCATACTTTCAAAGATTAAATGAAGGAATTTCTATGTGATTACTAGAATTAGGAGACACATGACCATCAGAAATCACAACCTACCATCTTGAGGATACACTGGACATCATAATCCCTAGTAAATAAAAAGACACATACATTATGCAAGAAATACTTTTGATTATAATTCTGCCTGGGGCTAAAAAGTAACAACTCACTTTTGATCAAAGCTCTGCTGGCCTAAAGTAACTAAAGTAACAAATTGTCAGTTGAATATAATGCATAGGAACCGGACAAACCTGAAGCAGACTTGGAGTAGAGAGGGTATGGCATTGATGAGTTTGAAAATGATGAAAAAGAACTTAGACAAACCTAGCTGAGTGATTGATTATCTAAAAGATTAATCAAACAATGAATTAGTTAATCAGTTGAGAAGTTAGCCAATTGACTAATAATGATAAACAAGCGAATTAGAACCAGTTGATTTGTCTATTATTGGCATAATGACTCTCCTAAGATACGACAAAATCTGTTTCAACTAATAACTTCACTTCAAGAATCTTGCAAGCCAAATACATATATGCTTTCTACTATAGGCAGAAGGTGGAGGCACAAGGTCTAGGGATTAGAGCAGTGGACTCACGGTTGAGAGATCGCGGGTTCAAATCTCAGACTGGGTGATGTGTGTGTTTATGAGCAAAATATCTAAGATCCATGTGGCTCTGGCAGAAGGTAAAGGGGAACTTCTGCTGACTCTTTCGCCACAACTTTCTCTCACTCCTTCCTCCTGCATCTTGTAGCTCACCTGCGATGGATTGGCTTCCCATCCAGGTGGGGAATCTATACACCAAGGAAACCAGGAAGCTGGGTGTGGCTCGAGAAGGAACAACAACATAGGCACAAGGAAGGCCTCAAATTTGTGGGGAGTAGACTAGTTGATCACATTGTCCGCCAGTGTTTCACTGGTACTTATTTTATCGACCTCGAAAGGATGAAAGGCAAAGTCAACCTCGGTGGAATTCGAACTCAGCATGTAAAGACAAACGAAATATCACTAAGCATTTTGCCCTGCATGCTAACGTTTCTGCCAGCTCGCTGCCTTAAAGCAAATACATATATGAAAGGTTTAATGATATTTTTATGTCTTAGAGGAAGAAAACCATCACTGTCAATTCTTTTTTTTTATTGGGCTTTCAAGATATGTAAGAAGAAGAAAAAAATATCTCAATATTCTCAAACTAGAAACCTGGTCTCAATGTTTGCAACACAGTGTACTTGGTGGACTTAGCTTAAGACACACAGACAAAGGCACACAACAATCATGCAGTGATATTAAACCTGACAGTGATTATGTCTACCAAGAAAAAAAATTTATTACAATCTAAAATAGTTAAGTAGGAGCACAACTACAGTATTTTGCAACATGATAGTCATTGAGAGGATTTCTGACTCTCTTCTCAGAATGCAGAAAGCTGGAACAAAATCTTCAAGATATTCTATCTGACATGTCTTTTACATGGACATAGTTATAGTTAATTAAAGTTATCATATTCACAAAATTGTGTTAGTGATTACTTTTATGGAATTGTCGTCTGCAGTTAACTTATATATATATGTATCCTCATGAAAAGCAATAAAATCAGTAAGAAGTATATTCTAGTCTGATTCCATAAATGTATTTATTTATTTATGGAGTCATTCCATCCACTCTAACTATTTTTACTGCAGTCAACCCCTTTTTAATAAATTTACTGGAGGAGTGTGTTTCCTTCTCCACCTTTACCATTCTATTCCGAATGGAACTTGTGAAAAAATTGAGAGGACTTAACTGAAAAGGAAAGTGACTGATCTTAATCCTTTCAGCTCACAATCTCTTTCACCATAGTCACCAAGCAGAGAAAATCTCCTTCCTCTATCTTGTTAACCCTTTAGCCTACGTTGTCTCATAACTTCAAAATTTCGATGATAGGCGCAGGAGTGGCTGTGTGGTAAGTAGCTTGCTAACCAACCACATGGTTCCGGGTTCAGTCCCACTGCATGGCATCTTGGGCAAGTGTCTTCTGCTATAGCCCCGGGCCGACCAATGCCTTGTGAGTGGATTTGGTAGACGGAAACTGAAAGAAGCCTGTCGTATATATGTATATATATGTATATGTGTCCAACCCGTGCTAGCGCGGTATACGGACGTTAAACGATGATGGCGATGATGATGAGGATGTGTGTTTGTGTGTCTGTGTTTGTTCCCCTAGCATTGCTTGACAACCGATGCTGGTGTGTTTACGTCCCCGTCACTTAGTGGTTCGGCAAAAAAGAGATCGATAGAATAAGTACTGGGCTTACAAAATGAACAAGTTCCGGGATCGAGTTGCTTGACTAAAGGCGGTGCTCCAGCATGGCCGCAGTCAAATGACTGAAACAAGTAAAAGAGTAAAAAGAGTAAAAGAGTATGACTGTTTATTTTTAGAATGACATTGTTGGGTAGGTGTGAGAGGCTGAATCTGGTTGGTTTGAACTTAAAACAGGTAGAATATTTGTGGCCAGATCTGGCCAGCTTGAATGCTAAAAGGACATAGGAAGGTGGCATGTTGTTAATAATATTATTAATAATTGTTTCAAATGCTGGCACAAGGCTAGTAAAATTGAAGAAAGGGATTAGTTGATACTCTTGACCCCAGTGCTTGACTGCTTAGTTTATTTTATTTACTCTGAAAAAAAAAAAATAAAAATAATAATAATAAAAGGCGAAACTGACTTTGCCAAGATTTGAACTACTCTTTTACTCTTTTACTTGTTTCAGTCATTTGACTGTGGCCATGCTGGAGCACCGCCTTTAGTCGAGCAAATCGACCCCGGGACTTATTCTTTTGTAAGCCCAGTACTTATTCTATCGGTCTCTTTTGCCGAACTGCTAAGTAACGGGGACATAAACACACCAGCATCGGTTGTCAAGCAATGCTAGGGGGACAAACACAGACACACAAACACATACACACACACACATATATATATATATATATATATACGACAGGCTTCTTTCAGTTTCCGTCTACCAAATCCACTCACAAGGCATTGGTCGGCCCAGGGCTATAGCAGAAGACACTTGCCCAAGATGCCACGCAGTGGGACTGAACCCGGAACTGTGTGGTTGGTTAGCAAGCTACTTACCACACAGCCACTCCTGCGCCTATTGTTAATAATATTAATAATAATTGTTTCAAATGCTGGCACAAGGCTAGTAAATTTGAAGAAAGGGATTAGTTGATACTCTTGACCCCAGTGCTTGACTGCTTAGTTTATTTTATTTACTCTGGAAAAAAAAAAATAAAAATAATAATAATAAAAGGCGAAACTGACTTTGCCAAGATTTGAACTAAGAATGTAAAGATCCATTTAAAAAAAAAAACACTGCTTACTCTTTTACTCTTTTACTTGTTTCAGTCATTTGACTGCGGCCATGCTGGAGCACCGCCTTTAGTCAAGCAAATCGACCCCGGGACTTATTCTATTGTAAGCCCAGTACTTATTCTATCGGTCTCTTTTGCCGAACCGCTAAGTGACGGGGACGTAAACACACCAGCATCGGTTGTCAAGCAATGCTAGGGGGACAAACACAGACACACAAACACACACACACATTCATATATATATATATATATACACATATATACGACAGGCTTCTTTCAGTTTCTGTCTACCAAATCCACTCACAAGGCATTGGTCGGCCCGGGGCTATAGCAGAAGACACTTGCCCAAGATGCCACGCAGTGGGACTGAACCCAGAACCATGTGGTTGGTTAGCAAGCTACTTACCACACAGCCACTCCTGAGCAATTTGTCCAACATGCTAATGATTCTACCAGCTTGTAACAGCAATAATATTTTGAAAATCATTTAGATTATTTATGAAAAAACATTTAAAGCAAAATAGGCCAATTCTTAAGTACACTTTTATTCCAGAAATTCCTTTTGAGGAATCTTTAATATTTTCAGATTGAACTTCTGTTTCATTTTTTTTTTTATTCACTTTACAAATTTTTTGAGGAGGATGCTAGAAATATTTTTTCTTACATTTATTCATTTTATTACTTAATTCTTTTCTTAAATTTCCTTATTATTATTATTGATGTTGTTTTTATAAGAATCACCATCATTATCATCATTCATGTTTTCACTCCTCCTCCTCCCCCTCCCCCCCGCTCCCCCCCCCGCTCCATAGTCACTGACTTTATTTTATTTATTTATTTTCTTTTTCTCATTCCTATGTTTATATTCTCTACAAGCCTTTTTCCTATTATTCTTGAGCCCAGACGGATGACTACAAAGATTTTTTTTTTTTTTGGCAAAAGCAGGCATCAGAAATGGAAACAAATGCCTCCAAGGTGAAGAGAATAAAATACAATAGCAGATTTGTTAAAGATGCCTGGATAAAGAATTCCTACTACAGATGGATATAGCATCCTTCAGTCTTTTTCATTCTTTATTTTCTCCTCTTTTTTTCTTCTCTCTCTCTCTCTATTTACATTTTTATCTTTTTCTATATATTTTCTTTTTTTTTGTTTTTTTTCCCTGAAACTATTTATTTTGTAGTTTTATTTTTCCGTCACTCCTCCCACCCTCCGTTTTGTTTTCGTTTGCAATTTTCCCTACTATTCCACTATTCCAGTTTAACTACATCTATTAATCTGACCCCCACCCTGGACAGGAATTTCTTATTTATTTATTTATTTTGGATTAATTTTTTTTCTTTTTAGTCTTTTATATTTTGTATCTTCTTTTTACTGTATTTTACATTTTCTTTAGCATTTTTATATGTTCTGTGCTCTTCTTCATTAGCTTTTTCTCTATTCTGACCTTTTGCTATCAATTTCATTCTTCTCCTTCATTTCTTCTCTTTCATTCACTCTTTCTTTCCCTTCTCTACCTCCTCTTTCTCATTCTCTTTTCCTTTTCTTTGACCCCCACCCATACTCATTCCAGCACTTCTGCTCTTTTACCCCTTCCACTCTCACTCTCTTTTACTCCTTCTTGTTCTCATACTCTTTCACTCTCTCCTTGTTCCCTCTCTTAACCCCTCTCTCTTCCTCTCTCTTATTCTGTCTACCCTGCATCCTTTAATTTCTTTCCATTTTTCCTTCTTTCTATATGTCTTTACAATCTTATCTTTTTCCTCACACTTTTCTTTCACTCTCTCTCTCTCTCTCTCTCTCTCTCCTCTCATCCTCCTTTCTCTTTTTACTTTTGCTTTGTATAAGTTTTTTCTCTTTCCCATATCTCTCATCTATCTCACTTCTTTTTTATCAACCTCCTCGTTTCTTTATCAAACTCTCTCTTTCTCTCTCATCTCAAAACTTCTATTTTAGAGATCATCTTTTTCTATTTTCATTTCTCTTTCACATACTCTAAAACTCTCTCTTTCTCTTTTCTGTCTATGCCCCTTTGCTCCACCCCCCCCTCATTGTTCCACATGTTATTCTCTCTATTGGATCTGAAGTCTATTCTTTCATTCTCTACATTTACCTCCCCCTCTTCCTGTCCTCACCTTCTTACCTTTTTTCTATCTTATCTTTTTCTCCAGATCATTAACAACTCAGTCTCTCTATCTTATCCTCTCTTTCTCTATCCACATTTACTATCTTTCTCTCTCCCTCTTCTCACTCATTATCTTCGTTGTCTATTGTATTCCACATTTTTGAGGTCCAGTACACACCTATCCATTGTATGTATATATATATATATATATATATATATATATATATATATATAAATATAAACTTGTGTGTCTGTGTTTGTGTGTGGGTATATGTATATATGTGCATATGTGTGTATTATATATATTTGTATATTCTTTGAAAGTATTTTTCCTAATTATTCCTCTCATATTTTACCAAATTCCTAGATTACTATCACATAAAGAGAATCTTTCTTTTATCACACATTACTGATATATATATATATATGTGTGTGTATATATATAATATATATATATATATATATGTGTATATATATATATGTGTATATATATATATATATATATGTGTGTGTATATATACACATATATATATATATATACACACACACACTCACACACATATGCATTACAGTAATATATGAATACATATAACTGTATATAAATATATGTGCGTATATATTTGTATATGCAGGCATGCACACACACACACACACACATACATACACACACATGTACATATGCACGCTGCATTGTTTCAGTCTTACTCTCAGGGTTTGGCTTTGTGTTTATACATACATATGGTGTGCATATAGACATTATACTTAATCACTATTCATATATACATTACATCAGTGAATAGCCAAGTATAAACACGTACATACACATTCCATGTAAATTTATTTATACATGCATCACAACAATTGATTAGAAAAGCACATACACATATACATTGTATTCATTCCTTTCTCTTTGTGTATGTCTGTATACATAAAAGTTTAAAGTTTATTGAATAGATCTGCGCAATATATATACATTATATGTGTGTGTGTGTCTGTACATATTGAGAAGGGGAGAAAGAGGGGCTATTCTCATTTGTTGACCAAAATAGTTTTCTGGTATTTCTATATTGATGGCTCTTTCATTAGAATACATACATAAACACAACACATGCAAATTAACATTTTTTTCGGCTTGTGTATGTGTGTATATGCAGTTTGTGTTTATATATATATGTAAGTGTAAAAAAACATATCTCTTTCCACACGTCTATCCAACAACTGACCAAAATAGCTCTTTCTACTGTTACTCTATATTCACTAGGTCATTACAAAATGTATTAAAAACAGTGGCTTCTTGGTGAATACACATCATCATCATCATCGTCATTATCATCATCATGAAACAAGTAATGGCACTATCAATGCTCATCATCAAACAATTAATGGCATTATCAATGCCAAGATCAACCTCATTAAAAATATTTTCATTGTGGTCAGGAACCATGCTAAACCTGATATACTACCAACATCTTTGGGCAGCTAGAAATAACAGCTAAATCTTTCTTAAATCACACTGTACCACCTTATGTATTGAATGATCACATTTAATGTATAGGATTTTTAGTCCTAGATACATAAAATGATGAACTTAGCTTGAACGACTTTCATTATAAGTCTCCTTGATCAGACCTTAACAACAATAGCATCTTTTCATTTTTCCATTTCCATGGTCTCTCTTGTTGTAGGAGTCACCTCATCCTTAATTTCTTTCTACCTGTTTTCATCACCATCATCATCATGATTGGCTCGTCTCATCCCCATACTTGTTAGATCAGTAACTATAGGTCAATGATAAGCTGTTTTCTCATTCTTTCTCAGTCATCTGATAATAAATCTTTAGTCATATTTTCTGCTTTCCAACAAACCCAATTTCTGTTTGAGCTTTGCTCAAAAAATGATTCTATTTTTCCCTGAGTGATAATTGCAATCATGAATTTACTTGAAACCAGAGTCTTTAAAAGAAAAAAGCTGCCAGTTTCTATTTGTTTCTTTGTTTTAAGTTCATTTTTCTATACTGGCATGGATTAGTGGTTCCCAAATTTTTTAAGGCCAATACCCCCTTGGCACTCAGGCCACATTCCTTGCACTCCTCCCTCTCCCCACCACAAATATAGACCACTTTCTGCAGAAAATCCAAAACAACTGCATTTCACAAATAAAACTTAAATCTAATTAACTTATTAATCATCATCGTTTAACGTCCGTTTTCCGCACTAGCACAGGTTGGATGGTTCGATCGGGGTCTGGGAAACCAGGGGCTGCACCAGGCTCCAGTCTTATCTGGCAATGTTTCTACAGCTGGATGCCCTTCCTAACGCCAACCACTCCACGAGTGTAGTGGGTGCTTTTTACGTGCCATATATTTTACATCTATCACCCTGCCATTTTGGCCACCCCATTATCATCCTACTTTTCATCAATGTGCCTCTGGATCTTTCCACTGCCCACTTTAAGAACCACTGGAGATAAATATGCTATTGAGGTATTGTTACACAGTTGGATGCCCTCCAATGCCTCTTGCTAGTCTTTACCTGTTTTTTCATGTAAGGGATCTTTTTTTCTGCATGTCATTAAAGGCACAAAGCAAGCAGGTGAATTATTGATAGGAGAAATGCCAACAGTGTATTGCGTGAATGTTGTGACTTTTGAATAAGTGACTGATGTAAACAAACTCATTGACACACTCATGCCTAGAAGCATGTGTATGTGTGTATGTATGTGAGTGTGTGTATATCTGTGTCACACATACACTCATAACAGATTTCATTTTTAGCTCTGGACTACCAAATTTATCTGCAAGGTCTAGTAGCAGATACCTACTCAAAGTGCTACACAGTTCCATTTTGTGGCACCTTGTATGTGAAACCACAGAACCATGTCTGCACTTGTAGCATTTATGTGTATATTATCATTATTATTATGTGAAGGTGCATGGTTCAGTGGTTAAAGCATTGAGCTTGCGATCGTGAGGTTGTGAGTTCGAATCCCAGACCGGGCTGCATGTTGCATTCTTGAGCAAGGCACTTTATTTCATGTTGCTCCAGTTCACTCAGCTGTAGAAATGAGTTGCGACGTCACAGGTACCAAGCTGAATTGGCCTTTGCCTTTCCCTTGGATAGCATCGGTGGCATGGAGAGGGGAGGCTGGTATGCATGGGCGACTGCTGGTCTTCCATAAACAACCTTGCCCGGACTTGTGCCTGGGAAGGTAACTTTCTAGGTGCAACCCCACGGCCAGTCATGACCGAAAGGGGTCTCAGCATTATTATTATTATTATTATTATTATTTAAGGCAGTAGGCTGGCAGTACCATTGGTATGCTGGGCAAAATGCTTGATGGCATTTCATCCATCTTTATGTTCAGAGTTCAGATTCCACTGAGGTTGACTTTGCCTTTCATCCTTTCAGAGTTGATAACATAAATACCAATCAAACTCTGAGGTGGATGTAATCAGATTACTCTCGCCCCTGAAATTGCTGGCCTGGTGCCAAAATTTGAAATCCTCCTCATCATCATCATCATTGTTATTGCGAGCTGGCAGACTCCTTAGCATGCCAGGCAAAGTGCTTAGCAGCATTTCTTCTTTGCCTTCCATTCTGAGTTCAAATTCCACCGAGGTCGACTTTGCCTTTCATCCTTTTGGGGGTTGATGAAATAAGTACCAGTTATGCACTTGGGACAATGTAACCGACTCCTTTGCCATTCACCCCTTTTGGGGGTCATTTAAATAAGTACCAGTGGCGTTAGGAAGGGCATCCAGCCGTAGAAACACTGCCAGATCTGACTGGGCCTGACGAAGCCTTCCAGCTTCACAGACCCCAGTTGAACCGTCCAACCTATGCTAGCATGGAAAGCGGACGCTAAATGATGATGATGATGATGATGATGAGTACTAGGGTCAATGTAATTGAGTATTCCCCCTCCCCCAAATTTCAGGCCTTGTGTCTACAATAGAAAAGCTTCTATCATCATCATCATCATCATCATCATCATCATTTTTATCATCATCATCATCATCATCATTTTTATTATTATTATTATTTATTATTATTATTATTAAGTGACTGTTCTATTATTATTATTATTTTATTATTATTATTATTATTTAAGGCAGTAGGCTGGCAGTACCATTGGTATGCTGGGCAAAATGCTTGATGGCATTTCATCTATCTTTATGTTCAGAGTTCAGATTCCACTGAGGTTGACTTTGCCTTTCATCCTTTCAGAGTTGATAACATAAATACCAATCAAACTCTGAGGTGGATGTAATCAGATTACTCTCGCCCCTGAAATTGCTGGCCTGGTGCCAAAATTTGAAATCCTCCTCATCATCATCATCATTGTTATTGCGAGCTGGCAGACTCCTTAGCATGCCAGGCAAAGTGCTTAGCAGCATTTCTTCTTTGCCTTCCATTCTGAGTTCAAATTCCACCGAGGTCGACTTTGCCTTTCATCCTTTTGTGGGTTAATGAAATAAGTACCAGTTATGCACTTGGGACAATGTAACCGACTCCTTTGCCTTTCACCCCTTTTGGGGTCATTTAAATAAGTACCAGTTGAGTACTAGGGTCGATGTAATTGAGTATTCTACCTCCCCCAAATTTCAGGCCTTGTGTCTACAATAGAAAAGCTTCTATTATTATTATTATTATCATCATCATCATCATCATCATCATCATCATCATCATCATTTTTATCATCATCATCATCATCATCATTTTTATCATCATCATCATCATCATCATCATTTTTATCATCATCATCATCATCATCATTTTTTATTATTATTATTATTATTATTATTAAGTGACTGTTCTATTATTATTATTATTATTATTAAGAGACTGTTCTAAATCCATTATATCTCATATCATGAAGCAACAAGGGGTTTAGGAATCGTAGCACATTTTCAAAAAAGGGGAAAAAAAAATATTGTGGCAGGAATTATGATGAAAACACATTGTGCTGTAACTCATCATGTGTTCATATGTGTACATAAAGACATCCAATACATGTTGGGTATGCATATACATAAACATATGTGTAATCTAAGTTAGCTGTGAGAAGGGAATTCTAATCTGGTATCCTCACAATCTTCCTTTATTTGGTCTTGTAGTCAGAAACTGAAGAATTTCTTCATCAAATCTCTTCTTTTCCAACAAAATTGATGTAAAAGAAATATGCCAAGTGTAGATGTTTGTTGTGTGTGTGTGTGTGTGTGTGTGTGTGTCTGTGTGATCTATACACAAATGTGTATTTTATTCCTGTCAAATGAGACATCTCAAGTTCAAATCAGGAATAAATGATCCCTCCAAGGGGCTGAGAGATAAAACAACACAGATGAAGATAAACCTGAAAACTAATCTATTTTCTTAAATGCTCAGTCAGCTTTCACTGCCCAATTCACTTCATTCTTGTAATACATAAATCTGTGTGTTTTTGTGTGCATGTGTGTATGGGTATTTTTTTTCTGGTATGTACTCTTTTACTCTTTTACTTGTTTCAGTCATTTGACTGCGGCCATGCTGGAGCACCGCCTTTAATCGAGCAACTCAACCCCGGGACTTATTCTTTTTGTAAGCCCAGTACTTATTCTATCAGTCTCTTTTTGCCAAACCGCTGAGTGACGGGGACGTAAACACACCAGCATCGGTTGTCAAGCAATGCTAGGCGGACAAACACAGACACACAAACACACACACGCATATATATATATATATATATATATACATATATACAATGTATATATATATATATATATATATATATATACATATATATGACGGGCTTCTTTCAGTTTCCGTCTACCAAATCCACTCACAAGGCTTTGGTCGGCCCGAGGCTATAGCAGAAGACACTTGCCCAAGATGCCACGCAGTGGGACTGAACCCGGAACCATGTGGCTGGTTAGCAAGCTACTTACCACACAGCCACTCCTGCGCCTGTGTATTTGTGTATTTTTTTTTTTATTTCATGTGTGTGTCTTCCTCTTTGTATGTCTCTTTGTATGTCTATTTCTCTCTGTTCTTCTGTTTTCAGTCTCTTTTCTCCATTTCTGCCAACTGTCTCTTCTTATGTTAGTCATTTAAAAACTCTTTTAAAACTCATTCATTCAATCTTTCCTTCTCTCTCAGCCTTTGTCTTCGCTTGTGTGTGTGTGGTGTGTGTGTACTCACACCCACATTTCTTTCTCATTCCTCTCTTTCTTTGGCTCTTCTCTTTCTAGTCTTTCTTTTTCCCCACTTCTATCTTACTGTTGTTCCTTCTGTTAGTCATTTAACAACTCTTTTTAAACTCATTAATTCAATCTTTCCTTCCTCTACATCTCGCTCTCTCTCTCCTCTCTTTCTCTCTCCTCTCTCTTTCCAGTTACATCTCTCCTCTTCACTCTCATTTACTACCCACATTCACATAGTCATTCAAAACTGCACTCATTTTCACTCCGTCTTACCTTCTCTTATTCTCACTTCCCTCTGAATCTCTTCCTCTTCTCAACCATCTTTTTGAATCACTTCCTCTTCACCTGCTCTGTCATCACTTATACATATAAATGCACATACATTCATATTCTTTCTTTAACTTTGTATATGATACTGTATTTACCCCCAACTCTTAGTACTACACTTTATCACTCCCTCTGACTCGCCTTTATCCCCACTCTGCCTGCCTGTTTGTCTGTTTGAATGTCTGTCTGTATCTCTCTCTCTCTCTCTCTCTCTCTCTCTCTTGCTTGGACTTTCATCTCATTACTTATTCTTACCCATAATAAACATGTATATGTGTATAGGTATGTTCACAGCTGTATCCTTAGCATCTAAATATTGGATTGCGTGACTGTCTTTCCATGTTCTTGTGTATTGTAAGCATAATGATAGCACGTATGTGTGCGTGTATATACACACATGCACACACATGCACACACACACACACACACACACACACGCGCGCGCGCGTTTTTATGTATGTTTGCCTGTATGATGAAATGGCTCTGTGTTCGCACATATGTGTTTTCCTGTCTGTGAAGCTATGAAAATGTTAAACTATCAATAGGTATATAAGTGTGTAACTTTTGATTTGCATGTATACACACACACACACACACACACATATATATACATATGTATATTTATATGTATGTATAAGTATGTGTGTGTGTGTGTGTGTATGCACTCAAATATGTTTTATGTATAGGTGAGTATCTGTAAATATTTATATATTCTGTAGATGCATGTATAATTGTATGTATGATTATAGTTTCATGTGTATATGGTTGTATTTACAAATTTGTGTGTGTGTGTGTGTGTGTGTGTGGTGTGTGTGTGTGTGTGTGTGTGTGTGTGTGTGTGCATGTGTGTGCGTGCATGCTGCCAAATACATTAAGTCCCACATAATTCTCTAACTTAACAGCCTTCCACTACTTGTGCGTTGGAAACCTACTCAAAACCCTCTCAGAAATCTAATTAACCTACTTCATTATTTCCCATCTTTCAGATGGTGTTTGACTTCAGCAGCTAAGTTTGGACAAAAACCCGTAACACAGTAAGGTGAGTTTGCAACATTTCGTCTTTATAATATACTCTACGCTTAACTTCAAACTATGATTGTTTAAGAAACTTCTACCAAGCTACACTTTTTCTCTTCATTTTAGTTTCGTTTAGAAATGCTTCAATGAGCAGTATTTTTATAAAATTCCTTTTATTTTTTTTTCTCTTTTTTTCCCATCTTCTTTGCTCATTTAGTCATTTTCTTTTTCTATTTTTCCTTTTAAAGATTCTATTGTATTTCTAGAGAATGAAGCAGAAACTAGAGGGATTATAAGAATAGGTACTTTCTGTAATATCAATTGAGGCCTAATGATTCTAAGTTCAAGACATTATCATCATCATCATCAGCATCATCATCAGTTTTACACCCATTTTTCCCTGCTTGCTCCGCATCTCACCACTTGTTGTAGTCCTTTGTCATCTCTCCTTTGTGAGAGACAGCCTCTTTGGATCAACCTTTACCATTTCATCCCTTGTCTTCTTATTCAGCTGTTCTCTTCTGAAGGTTTCTTCCACTTGAATCACTTGGCACATTTCTTTTTTCTTTCTTATCCAAATGTCAGCCTCCATGTTCATCACGCACTTGTATTTGTTCATTCTTCTTTCTTATACACTAGGTTCTGTATCCTTTAATAGTCAGTTTTGTCTCCTTTCAAGATATATTAGGAAAAAGGGGTGAAATATTTTTCAACCATTTTTACCTTCCAGATCAATGCATTATACTAAAATCACCCCTTTATGTTCTGAGTTGAAATTATGCCAAGGTAAACTTGTGCTTTCTTTCTTCTGAGATTTATGAAATAAAGTACTCTCAGCTATTGAGGGCATTTGAATCAACTGTTCCCTAACTCCTATGTTAGCAATTAATACTGTATACTACTGTCAATTCAGCTGATTATGCTTCTTGTACTAAGAGAATATTAGAAGATATGGCCAAAAGATATTCTTTTCTTAAAGAATAATAATAATAATAATAATAATAATAATAAATGCAGTACCAGGCAGTGGCTCTCATGGCTTCTGATCTTAACTGATTAGAAGTGTTATCATGTACATTGTTTTGTTTTGGTATAAAAGATGGGCTACAGCAAATATTCTGCTCAGTACCACAGATTTGCTTGTCAGTTGTTTGACCTTAACCAGTTGAGCATGTTCCTTAGTGGCTGACGATATGTGCATCTCTGATCACGAGCAGAAGTATTGGGGAGCATCATAGCCGTGTGTTGAGAGGGATTCTTTGGGGTTTGAATAATCCACCTCTGGAAACATGGGTGTTTCGTTCAACATCCTTAAACAACCCTTATTCAGGGACCTTTTGAGTTGGATGGGTTACTCGACCTGAAGAAAATTCTAACTGGACCCCACCTGCAAGTTCATGCGCTGTTTATCTTGATATGAGATCACCATGTCGTGCACATATCAGACGGGCAGTCATGATGGGTATACTGGGCTTCGTATATTTTACCCCAGTGTCACTTTGATGGCATGCTCTCTCACTCAATAATAATAATAATAATAATACAACCCCTTACAATTTGAGATTGTAAGGATTTGGATCATGAAATCTGTAGAAGTTGTAGCTGTGATAATTGGTGCATTAGGGGCTGTGAGTGATGACATGGTCATACAGGTAAAGGAGATTGGAATGGATCACCCTGCAGAGCTTCTACAGAAGGCTTACTTCTTAGGAGCAAGAAAGATTGTTAGAAGAGTTTGGAGCACTTAATAGGCTTATTGAAATTGTGTGGATACATAAGGTGACATGTAGTAACCTACTATCTCATAAATTCTATTAGGAATAAGATCAATCCTGAGTCAAGTTGAATAAGAATAATAATAATGTTCTATATTTAAGAGATAAGGAATTATGTACATTATTTACACTATTTACATTCGACGGATATTTGTCCTCATCTTGTTTGTTGTTAACGCAACGTTTCGGCTGATATACCTTTCAGCCTTCTTCAGGAAGGTGTCTTCAGGTGTCTTCGGGAAATTTCAAACCTGGGTTCTCATTCCTAAGGTAATTTTCAATGTTATTATTGTTATTGTTCAGGTCACTGCTTGGAATCGAACTCAGATGCTGCTGTGGTAGGTTATACAAAGGTGAAACATGCCGCCCCCCTCAAAATAAGGGTAGACGAACATTGCAAAGCTGTGACACGGGGGGATATTGATAAATCGGGTATAGCTGATTATGTATGGAAAAATGGAGACCACCTCCCCCTGTGGGATGAAGTTAAAATAATAGACAGAGAACACTACTGGAAAATATGAAAACTAAAAGAAGCAGCTCATATGCTAGGACACAACAACCTCCTAAGCAGACCGAGTGCAGATATGAGCAGCATACGGGAACCGGTATTAAGGAAGGATAGAAAAAAATATTACATTTGTAAGCCCTAAAATTCACTCCATAATTGCCCACAGGCATATGGCGTAGTGGTTAAGAGCGCGGGCTACTAACCCCAAGATTCCATGTTCGATTGCAAGCAGTGACCTGAACAATAACAATAATCCTCAGATGCGAAACCTTGCCCCTTGACTTCTCTGGTTGAGACTTGGGTGCAACTCATAAATTAAAGCAAAACCATAACATAATAATAATAATAATACTGATAATGGTTTCAAATTTTAGCACAAGGCCAGCAATTTTGGCGAAGGGGTCAACCCCAGTGCTCAACTTCTACTTATTTTATCAACCCCAAAAGGGTCTGCTTTGAGAAGACTTCTCAACCAGTGTTGGTATTATTATGAAGGAACATGTATGATCACCATGTATCAAGGTTTATCTTTTCATAGCTCACCGTGAATCCTATCAGGTGCACAAAGCCCTTTACTAGTTAAGCAGCATGACTAGTGGAATTTCCAGGTTAACTTTTTTATAGAGAACTAGTAAGCAGCATGACTAGTGGAATTTCCAGGTTAACTTTTTTATAGAGAACTAGTAAGCAGCATGACTAGTGGAATTTCCAGGTTAACTTTTTTATAGAGAACTAGTGATAAGGAAGTGTGGCAATATTCTTGGGAAAATTCTGGTGGTCAACATGAATGAACTGAATGTTTGTTCTAGAAGTAGTTCAGGCTAGAGACAACGGATATCTTCCAGATATCCCCATCCTGACAGTGCTCTTAAGGAGCCAGGTTCAGTTATTGTTAGTTCTAGATAAACTCCACAGGCTTAGAACTAGTGTTATCGAGACTTCTTCAGGATGCATAGCAAGTGAAGAAACAAGATAACAATTCTGCATGCTTCTGGATTTTATACTACGTGGTGGCTGTTGTCGTATGTCTAGAAGATCTAGCTATCAGCTGAATCTCTCATAAAGATTGCCTCACCATCGGCATTTGGTTGGGCAGGGCAAGCAGTTTTCCTTCTCTATGGTCCCTATGGGGTAAGTGGTTGTCAAGTAGACATGACGGAAAGGACTGAAGTTAGACACTTTTCTCATTAATCTAGCTCTCATTGATTTTTTTAAAGTTTCAGTTGGAGTGAAAAGTGAGAGTGGAAAGAGGGAAGTGTTGCACTTGTGGTTAATTTGCTGAAAGATGAATGGGAGTGGTGAACATGGCTGAAATAAATGGACCTACTCTCAGCATGCAATCTTGTCAACATAGTTAAGTGTGATGATTTGAAAAGAGATTCAGCTGCTTTTTCTAGCTGGTCAAATGACAATGTATAGGTCTCATTGTTTCACACATAGACTTGTTGATTAATGTAGAGGTGAGTAAGTTTTTGATAATTACCTGTGTATATGTAATTATAGTGTAATAAATAAAATATATGCATACATACATACATATATGTACGTAGCTACATCTACATGTATATATACATGCATATATAAATATATATACGTGAGTACAGGAACCACAAATAGACGTAGAACTCAACAAGAAACGAAAACGTAAAAACAAACATGGAAACGGACCTTTTTTAACAATGAAAAAACAGAGTACAAGAAAACTACACAAGGAAAATTCCCCTTCATCAGCTGTCCCTAGTTCAACTCCAGCGTGTTTCGAAGGTGAGGACAGAACACGACGACTCGTCGAACTAGCCCTTCCTGCAAAAGAATTATTATACACAGGTGTTGAGCTCCTGGACAGTTTCTTTCTACGAAATACATTGAAAAGGCATCGGTTGGCCCAAGTCTGCTACTTTGTGGAAATGATTATAAAAGCCATTTGGTTGCAAGACAAAATTCTTAGCCATAAAACGCTATGATACTGGGTTGGTATCGATAGAGTTAACAGATGCTATTAACAGATTTATAAAGAGAAGTATAAAGTTAGTAGATAGTTGAGTGAATAAATAGAAATTGAACAAGCTAAAACAAAAATTCCTGTAAAAGGAATGCCACCTGCATTAAGTCTTCAGGAACTTTGTAGCTTTCACATGAGTAAAATGGCGCCATGGAAAATTTCAACAATTTATCTGTAAAGCAGATGGTCTTGACGTATTTCCCAACCCACTCCTGCCAATATCACCTCTATTAATTCTAGTACCACATCTACTAATACCATACCAACACCAATTCTATATCATCACTACCATTGTTCGTTTCCGTTACCACCTGTACAGCTACCAATGCAAACTGAATTATCATCATTATCACTGCTACTAAATACTGCAGTCACAATCACTATTAATACCACTACCTTAGCAATATAACTATCATCACCATTAATTTTACTACCACCACCACCACCACCACCACCGCAGTACTACTACCATCAGTACTACTACCAGTACCACCACCACTACTACTACTACTGTTACCATTATTACGAGCACCATAACTATCAACTTCATTACTACCCTAGCACTATCACTGTCACCTCTACACCCCCATCACTAATGCCAAATGACTCTCACCACCCAACACTACCACCTTCACTTTCAGTACCACCACATCTTCCTCTACTACCACTATCATTGCCAACATTATCACCTCTACTTCTACCAATGCAACCACTACTACCAACACAACTACCACCACCAACATAACCAACTCCACCACAACCACCACCACCACCATCACCACCACCACCACCACCACCACCGCCACTACCACCTCCATCTTCATCACTTCTACCTACCAACTTTCTTCTCATCTATTTATCACCACATTAATAATTTTTACATCTGCTAAATTATGAAATCAGAAATTAAAAGTCAGAAATTAAAGAAAAAAAAAAACAACACAAAAGAGAATAAAAAAAAAACAATTTATATTTTAAACAAATGAGAAAATCAAATGAACAAAGAAACAAAAATAGGCATTATCTGGTTCTGTAATTTCAAATAATATATATATATTTAAAGATTCAGTCAACCATTAAATAGATTTTTGGTGTATGTAAATGAAGAATGGTTATACAGTAACAATGCAGGGTTAGTTTTTAGCTTTGTTTCATTGGTTCTTTCTTCAATTAATTAAAATCAACTTTCAGACGTTAGTGTAGTGTTACCTGTATATTAGTGAGTATCTTTGTGTTAGAGACAGGCATAGTTGTGTGGTTAAGTAGCTTGGTGTGCAATCATGTGGCCCAGAGTTTGATCCTACTTCACAGCAGAACACCTTGGGCAAGTGCCTTCCGTTGATATGGCCTCATGAGTGAAAAGTACTTGTTGGAAGACACTTGTCCAAAATGGCATACTGTAGGATCAAACCTTGGCATTTATACCAGAAGCTCCAATATGAATATTTCAGAGTGTTTGGGTGTCAATCTGAAGACAGTGCAATCTGAGGACATGTACCAAGAGTGATAAAAATCAAACATCCAGTCAACATAATGGGGTTTGGTGTAGTCACTAGTGATGTGATGTTATGCCTCCATTCATCTTCCCTCATGAAATTGGACTCAACATAGAGGCCTACATACACATAAACAGAAAGGTCAACATAGAGGCCACACATACACATAAACAGAAAGAGAGATGCTCTGTGTTTCTTTCAATTACTTTAAAGGTAACAAAGAATTTGGGAAAATAACTTAGTAATCATTCAGCTATTGTTAGGAACATAAATTGTGACTAAGGTTTGGTGAAAGATTTTAATTCAAAACTTATGAAAACAAGACTTTTGTACTCAGAGCCAGAGCCGGTTTCAGCTGGGTTGGTAATGACAGGGTTAATTACACCATCTGATAGACTTCGTTAAGTTATTTTTAAGTCAAGTTTTGCGGTATCATGGCCCATTCAAATAGGGAGTTGTCTGTTGAATGAGATGTATCTATGTATATATATGTGTATATATATATATATATATATCACTCTTTTACTTGTTTCCCCGCCTTTAGTCGAGCAAATCAACCCCAGGACTTATTCTTTGTAAGCCTAGTACTTATTTTATCGGTCTCTTTTGCTGAACCGCTAAGTTACAGGGACGTAAACGCACCAGCATTGGTTGTCAAGCGATGTTGGGGGGACAAACACAGACACAAACATATACACACACATACATATATATATATATACATATATACGACGGGCTTCTTTCAGTTTCTGTCTACCAAATCCACTCACAAGGCTTTGGTCGGCGCGAGGTTATTGTAGAAGACACCTGCCCAAGGTGCCACGCAGTGGGATTGAACCTGGAACCATGTGGTTGGTAAGCAAGCTATTTACCACACAGCCACTCCTATATATATATATATATATATATACTGGGTATGATTTTTAAACTGTTGCCATTTTATAATTTTGATTTTGCGTATATGCATTGTTTGTTTTGGATTTTGTGAACTACAGAGTATAGTAGGGTCAGTTGGGCACCATCTGTAAGAAAAACAGCACCATGATGCAATTCACTGTGCCAGAAATTTGGAAATGACTTGCTATACTGCTTGGCATTTATACCAGAAGCTCCAATATGAATATTTCAGAGTGTTTGGGTGTCAATCTGAGGACAGTGCAATCTGAGGACATCTACCAAGAGTGATAAAAATCAAACATCCAGTCAACATAATGGGGTTTGGTGTGGTCACTAGTGATGTGATGTTATGCCTCCATTCATCTTCCCTCATGAAATTGGACTCAACATAGAGGCCTACATCAAGTGTTTGGAGGAGGTAGTGCTGCCCTTGGTCAAGAGGTTGGCTACTGGAAGACCCACTGTCTGGCAACAGGACTCTGCACCATGCTACTCAAGCTGGATAACCCAGTCATGGCTGTCAGACAATTTCTGTGACCACATCACCCCTAACATCTGGCCACCTAACACCTCAGACTGCAACCCCTTTGATTATTATGCATGGGGTGCAGTTGAGTGAGAGATTAACAAAACTTGTAACACTAAAGATGAACTGAAAGCAAGGATTATGGTACATTCATCAACTTAAACAAGGGGGCTGTCCAGAAGAGTTGCAGGAAATTCCGAAATCTTCTGGAGGCCATGGTTGAAACCAATGGCATTTGTATTGAATAAATTTATCCTTTAGTATTTCAAGATATTTTTGCATAATTTTGGTAAATATATCTGTTAACAATGAGATGTCAGTGTTATTTTCATTTTTGCACCACCGCACCCAGTATACACATCTATATATCTATCTTTCTATCTATCTATCTATGTATCTATCTATCTGTCTGTTTGTATGTGTATATATATATATATATATATGACTTGACTAACTGAAATAAATTATGGCAAATATTTTAACTGTTTCCATTGAAATTGAAAGATCTGACACTAATTATATTTTCAAAAACTCTAGCACCCAACAATGGTCAATTAGTATTAATAATACTCCTGTTATCATTGATAGCATAGGACTGTTGCTCAATTGTTAGCACATAAAAGGAGTGAAAAGCTACATTGAATGTGAAAGAATTTTAAGAACTGGATATTGAGTATCAGTATCACAAGTAATGACAGGAATTTGAAAGAACTCTGGTTTTTCTTCAGGGATACTTACCCATACTTACCCAGTTGTTGACGTATAAGCATTAGAGAGATGAATGTCAACAATAAAAAACAAAGTGTTTGTTGAAATCATTCATTTGTGAAAAGATGAATGGGGAGAGAAACTAACACAACAGTGTTTAGTGATGAAAGGATATAGAAAAGGAAGTGAAAAATATAAAATGTAGTGTAAAGAATTTAAGAACTTATAAAAACTAACAGCAGCTGTTATGCACAAAGATGTAAGAATAAAGGTCCCAGTGCACATTTTATGATGTGCTTGCTTGTTATAAGAACATTAAAACAAAATTACTTCTCTATTTGTTTTGCTTTTATAGATAAACTAGTTTTAATAGCATTGTGTGTACGTATTTGAACTTAGATGCAGCTTGATAGAAATGCTTGTACTGAAACATTAATAAGACATCTATACATGCATACATACTGAGATGCTGGTAGTTCAGTTTCAGTATTGTTTGAGATTTTAATTGAAATATTATCACTCAGAGTTAGTTACTCTCTTTCTCTTTTACTCTTTTACTTGTTTCAGTCATTTGACTGCGGCCATGCTGGAGCACCACCTTTAGTCGAGCAAATCGACCCCGGGACTTATTCTTTGTAAGCCCAGTATTTATTCTATCGGTCTCTTTTGCCGAACCGCTAAGTGACGGGGACGTAAACACACCAGCATTGGTTGTCAAGCAATGCTAGAGGGACAAACACAAACATATACACACACATACATATATATATACATATATACGACAGGCTTCTTTCAGTTTCCGTCTACCAAATCCACTCACAAGGCATTGGTCGGGTATCAATTTTTTTCACTTTATTCCTGTAGAAAAATATGGTGCTTCTTCTGTAGTTCTATCTTGTTTATACATTTATGAATTAGCATTAGCAGTCATGGTTCTCTACCCACCCCTGTCCCACACATAAATCAGCATTTAATTGGACTGGTCTTTCTAAAGCCAGCTGGAAAGGCCATAGGATATTTTCTCTCTCTCTTTCTTCTCTAGTTTCTTGTTCCTTTTAGCTTCTTGGCTGTCACTAAATGCTCAAGATGTTTGAGAGTTCTGTGCAGTATGACGGTGAAGGTGTAACTAAGGCAAACAGGACTTAGAAGAAGCCTAGCCCTTGGACATTCATCACATAGACTCACTAGTATGTGGACATAACCTGATGTCATTTAAATTAGTCCAGCTATCTAAAGGTTAAATAAACCCTGTGCCTCAAAGGTAAGCTTGAGAGAGCAGCCCACTTGCTGAGTAAATGACAGCAGGAAACTATTATTGTATTAGTCTCAAGAAATGTCATTGTGTATATGAATACATCTCTTATATTATGCATACTGAAGTAAACCAACCAGCAAAAATATTTGACACATGATTTATTGCTCTCTCTTTCTCTCTCTCTCTCTCTCTCTCTCTCTCTCTCTCACACACACACACACATGCACACAAGTAAACATTAAGTTACATGTCAAATTTTTTTGTTGGTTGGTTTCCCTCTTTTTTGTCATGCTCAATGGAGAAAACAACACCTGTGATGAGAAAGGTGATAGAGAGGGAAAGAAAGTATTACAACGAGAATGGTGGATTAAATAGATAAATAGAGAGGTAAGAGATTTAGAGTGTAGGAGTTGGAAGTTTGTGAAGCAGGCAGTTATGTGTAGACTGTTAAATAGAAGGAGGAATGGAAGAGAGAGTGAGAAGGTAAAAGGTAGCATAAGAAAGAGAGATCCAATACGAATTAGAGAGGTGGTGTGATAAAATAATTGAGGTTTACAGAATGAACGAATGACAGAATGGAATAATGAGAGAGGGGATGTTGAGAAATGAAAGGATGGGAGCAGAATTTGATAGCAATAAAAAAAAAAAGGAGGGTGATATTTGATACATATAGGGGCCACTGGTCACTTTGTGTTATTTCTTTGGGCTCATTTTAGTTTATGCAAACTACCTATGCTATAGATGTGTTCTACTCTTTTTGTATATGTCTATATCTCTTGGTTTCTGAGGAGGTTAGAGTGGGCAGTTGTTTTGTTGATTATATGTATTGAAGCAGAAACATATGTCCTCTACTGTCTTTTTATCTCCTGATAATAAGCTTGACATTCTCTTTAATTGCATGCCAACTTTGAAGAATTTGTGAGTTTTGAGATTACCTCTCTTCTAATGTGGAGCTGATCTTAATTGCTATTTGGTAATTGTAGCATACTCTAGTAGCAGAGATAATTTTAATGAATCAAGAATGTATATGTATATATAGTCCAACCTATGCCATCATGGAAAAAGGATGTTGAAGGATGATCATATCGCATAACCTTTCTGCAGTTTTAGGGTGCCATCAGGGTCCTTGACCACCTGCGATACCTTTGTATCATCAGCATAGCTGATGAGTGTGGCTGACTGTATGGCAGAGGGTATGTCTGTGAGAGTCACCACAAACAATACTGATCCCAGTACAGTTCCATGAGGGATTCCACTAAAAATTGATGTCTCATCAGAGAGCACCATTGGCCGCAACTGTCTAGGATTCAACAAACCAAGCCTATGTGATCATTCTAATATTTGTAAAGAGTGAAGTCTGCTGAGTACATTTATTGTATGTTGCTATATAATGAAACAACTTATTAATTTATAGAAAAGTCTGGTATTTGACTTGCCATGATATGTTCTAATGTGTAGCCTGTTCATTATGATGCAGCACAATTATATTTATAGGTGCTTGTATGTGTTTATATACATGTTTGTCAAATGATGTAACATTGTTATGTAACTATCATAGATTATGAAACAGCCGTCGACAAATGAAATAAACATCTATTCTGTCACTAATTGGTCAACATACACACACACACACACACATACATACACACATACATACATACACACACACATACATACATACATACACACATACATAAATACACACATTCATACATACATACATACATACATACATACATAAATACACACATACATACATACAATAACAATATATATAAATACACAGACACACACACACACACACACAGAGGCAAGAGAAAAAGGGCAAAGAAAGAGAAATAGTCAAGTGTATGAGTGAGTGAAGGTCAAAAGAATAATGAAACCAGATAATTTGAAATAAGAAAATGGAAACTCAAAGGAAACTGTTAAGAGTTACTGAAAAGGTGCAGGAATAAAACCTCATCATTTTTGGTAAGTACCGTGCTTGTGTGTATGCATGTGTATATGCATATGTTTGTGTAGATAGGTGTGTGTTCTTTACAGCCTTATTATCTAAAGTTTAGATAATAAGACTGTAAAGGTTCTAAACAAATAATGAATGTTAGTCTCCTTGTTATTCATATGATATCACAGTACTAGAGATAAAGCCACACATTGTTTTTAATGTATCTTTCTTATGATACTGTTGCTTTCATCTCCCCATGTTTTTGCTATTAGAAATCTTAGTTCCGCCTTCAGTAGTTGGCTACTTTATTGCATCCCCACTTTTACTCGAAGGAATTTTTCTAATGATCATGCTTCTTTCTTCTAGTCAGATGTGCATATTTAGATATTTAATGATAATGCATAAACATGGAGTAGGGTGAGCACTGTAGACAGATATTGTCTTCTTAAATTCTGCAGGCTGATATTTATGTGAACATGTGCTGAAAGTTATTCTCAGTTGATGGGGGTATAATATACAGACATATACAAACATATAAACATGTGTCGGAGGTTTAACTCTCTGTCTGTCTGTCTCTCTCTCTCTCTATTGAATGGATATATAACTATTTGGATTTTATTACCTCTTGTAACCTCCTATATGGTAATCTATTGTTGAAGAGTAGTTCCAGTAAGAATTATATCAGGAAGCCAATAGAAAAGGCGAGATGCAAATAAATGTTCTTTGTGTGACTTACAGGTTCCGAAGAATACATTGTTTATATGTATGAGGGGGTGTTCATTAAAGATTTCTCCTGACCCACCTCCCAAGGACTGGGATAAATGAAACTTGGCATAATTATTAGTCCTTCTCTACATAGCCATCACTAATGGTGACACACTTCTCCTATTGCTTTATGAAGCTGTGAAGACCTCATCTGTAGTAGTTGGTAGTTTGTGTCTGGACCCAAGACTTTACCTCGGAAAGAAGTTCATCATCATCCAAAAATGCTTCCCCTTCAAAAAAGCCTTCATGGTTGGAAAGGGGTGGAAGTAAGATGGTGCAAAGTCAGGAGAGTAAGAGGGATGAGGAAGGATTTCTTAGCTGCAGGAATGTGCTTTCATCTGAGCAACATGCACATTGTGAACTGGGGCATTGTCTTGGAGGCAGATTCCTTTGGTCAGCATGCCATGCCACTCTGTTTTGATGACATCCCACAATTTTTGTGGCAGAGAAGCATAATATACCTTGTTAATTGTGGTGTTCTTTGCCAGAAAATCTATCATCACTACTCTATGCTGATCCCAAAAGACTATGAGCATTACCTTGCTTGCTGAGGATTAGACACAAGCCTTCTTTGGAGGTGGTGAGTTATCATGCCTCTATTGCTTTGACTGGACTTTAATCTCAGGATCATAGTGATGGACCCATGTTTCATCCCGTGTGATGAGTCTGCCGAAAAAGTGCTCCTTGTTTTCTTGGCACATTGCCAAAAAAGCTTGGGAACAATTGATTTGTTCCTGCTTCTGAAAATGTGTGAGTATCCAGACAATCCGTTGTGCAGACAACTTCTGTATATACAAATAGTCATGAATAATTTTTTCCATGGGCCCTACACTTATCTCCACTAGTTTCCGAATACTTATTTGGCAATCCTCTAAAATGGCGACTTCCACTTTATGGATAGTGTTGTCATCAGTGGCAGAATGTGGTTGTCCAAGAATAGGATTAGTTTCCACTGATGTCTGACCACATTTGAACTGGCAGTGTCAGTGCTTAACTACGTCATATGATGGTGCATTGTCACCATAAACTTCTTTCAACTCATCGAAAATCTCTTTTGGTGTATGACCTTTCAAGTATAAGAACCTGATCACTGATCTGCATTCAACAGCCACCGTTATAACACCTTAGCCCACTTCAGCAGCTGTAAAAGACAAACGAATACTAGTGGAAAGCTGCAATTTACAATGTGCTGTAGAGACATGTATGATTATACCTGTACAAGTTCTGTTTCCTGCAATAACCAGAAGTGGGTCAGGGGAAATCTTTAATGAACACCCCTTGTATATGGAACCACATTGCTTATTCCATCATGTAGGGTTTGGTAGTTTAGCTTGGAGCTGTTTAGAGTATGTTCTTTCTCTGTTGTCATTTTAGTGTGGTGGATGAGGTAGGAATGCTTAGTGTAGAGTAGACTTCCATGACTCAGAATATTTTACTGAAGGTTGGTTGCATAAGTCAGAAATGTTGTGTTAGAAAGGCAACTGATTTTAAGATGTCTGTGTGTACGCGTGCGCACACGAAGGCCTTCTTGACCCTCTCCACTTCTGTTCATTTAAAGCAGTTTGATCAAGATAGAATAAATAGCAGAGAGCAGTGAGTGTGTGTGTGTGTGTGTGTGTGTGCATGCATGCATGTGTATGTATATAGTGGTGTTAGTACAATAAACAATATTTATCTCTCACTAGATGGAGTACTTTTTTGTTGATTTTTACCTTAAAGGAAAAGTAAACTATATATATATATATATTTGGAAGTGGGGGATTGTTTATCATATATACATAAGTGCAAGGATGTCTGTCTATATATCCATATACACTCACCACACACAGTAATCAGACTATAATTTTTCTAGTTTAGGTACATGGCCATCATTTTTTTCTTGTGTGGAAGTTGGGCAGACAGGTCAGCTAAACAATTATGTATCCAAATATAATGAGAGTTATTACATTAAGTAGATTGTGTATTACAAACATTTTAAGAGAGTTTAAATTGAAATATTAATCTGCTTTGCTCATTACCATTGTAACCCTAATCAGGATAAAGTATTTCTAGGCAAATTAACATTTGTCTTTAATACTTAAAAAAGATTTATACCCACATGAAAAACAGAACATATGCTTGTGCATGTATAATACTAAAGGCTTTGTGTATTTCAATAATGTATTAATACATGCACATCATCATCTAATGCTGCAAAGGTTGGACAAGTCTCTCAGAGTTTTGTCATTTCTCATTGAGCACACACAATTATAAAGAAAGCTGATAATCATTGTTATTAGGTACGACATACTTTTTGGCATGAGTTTGTACAACTGGATGCCCTTCATATTATCAATCACACCACCAGCACTTAAATTTTAAATGTCTGTGTAATATAAACAATGTAATGTCTTGATGAAGAGGTCAAATAAGAATGAAGCACGTTTAGAGTTGCTACAAACCACACACACACACACAAGAAAATAAATATGCGGTTGCAAAGCAAACCTCTTAATCCCACAATAACCTCCTCTACACTCCCTCTCTCTCATTGTAATCCCTTTGTCTCCTTCCATGAAGCTGACCCCAACCTCCTATCTACCCCAGGGCTCATAGTCTTGCAAACTGCATGGCAACCCCAATAGTCCATTGGTATGAAAATAACACCCTGTCCAGACTGTAAAGTAGTTAGCATCAGGAAGGGCATCGAACCATAAAACCATAGCAAAGTAGACATTGGAGCTCAATTCAGTCCTTAGACACAGCAGTTCCTGTCAAGCTGTTCAACCAACGTTAGTATGGAACATGGACATTAAATGATGATGGTGATGATAATGATACACACACACACACTCACATGCACACATATTATGGTGCATGGCTTATTGATTAGTGTGTTGCACTCACAATTGCAAGATCATGCGTTCTATTCCCAGACCGGCTGCTATGTTGTGTTCTTGAGCAAAGCACTTTATTTCTCATTGCTCTGCAATCATTTTGTCATCTGACGTGTGGCACATAGTACACCTGTACAGGTAATGTCGACATGAGTGAGTTTATGTGAATGCAAACATTTGTTCACTATAAATAAATCATCTATGTGGTTGCTCGGCAATGGGAGAGTCCATAATATGTGTGTGTGTTTTCTGTCTGTTCTGTTCTTTCTATTCAGTCTGCTGTATCATAATTATTGTTTTAAATTTTTGCATGGTATAAGTGGATTGAGAGTAACCATGTATTATATGTATAATTAGTTTGTGTTTGCAGACTATTATATTATGGAAATCTACAGCATATAAGCATCATCTGTGCTAGACTGATTTGTTTGTCTTACAGATATTCGTATTACTATTTGTGATAGTAATTTCCTTTAATTGCTTTAAAACTCAATAACATTTATGGTCTGCTTGTTAAAGAAAGCAAATTGTGATATGTAATCAGAAATCTTGAGAAATAGCAGTCTTATCTGTAGAATCAAGTAAAAGTCTTTGAAACATTTTGAAACTATATCCTGTAGCAATGGATGTAATTCATAGAATAAGCTGAAAAAGGACCCTGCCTGAAATACTGAACTGTACTTTATATTCTTGGGTACAAAATCATTTTACAAATTTTAGCTGTTTTTCTGATGTGGACCTTCAGTTATTTCTTTTAATCATCGGTATTTTTTCACTTTTATAAATATATATTTGAAACATTTTGAAACTATATCCTGTAGCAATGGATGTAATTCATAAAATAAGCTGAAAAAGGACCCTGCCTGAAATACTGCACTGTACTTTATATTCTTGGGTACAAAATCATTTTACAAATTTTAGCTGCGTTTTTCTGATGTGGATCTTCAGTTATTTCTTTTAAGCATCGGTAATTTTTCACTTTTGTAAATATATATTTGATATTATAAGCCTGGCAGCCTAAGTACCATTGTGGAAATTCTTCTACAATATCTCTTTGATTTATAACTAAAATTCTTAACCAAATATGTAAAACATGCAAATGAGACAGCTTCATGCTAGTTTTAAGGAAACCAAAGTTTTTGCTTTTTATTTCAGTATCCTGGTATGTTGTATTATTTCTTAATTATCAGCTGAAAAATCAGCACGTCTGTTTTAGGTTTGTCATTCATTATTGACCCTTAAATAGTTGACTAGAAACTATTCAGGTTAGGATTGGTTTGCATCATATTTTAATTTTTTTTCTTCCTAATTCATTACTATTATTTTTGTTGTTAGTGTTTTTTGCTGGGTTCTATGGTAAGATTACAGTGATACAACTCCTAAACCCCGTTTTGTATGCTAGTTAGAACAACTTCACTTATTTTGTTTATACCCTTGGGAAGGTGTGAATATCTGTTTCCTATTTCTTTCATTCCTATGTAAAAAAAAAAAAAAAATTAAAAAAATCAGCAGCATTCTTTCAATTTCACTTGATGTTGTTGAGAGGTATAATGACTGGGTGAATAAAATACTGGATTCTTGGTTCATGGCAGGAGTTTGTTAACTCACTTGCAGGTTTTATTGTTGATGAGGTAAGATTTTTGTTTGAAATCATTACTGTTACTGAGATTATTGTATTTTATATGTCTCTAGTTATCTGTTTTACTCACTTTTCTGTTCAGCTGGACTCTCTGTTCTATGTCTGTTCTATTTGTCTGTCTTATTGCCTTAGCAGTCTTCCCTATATATCTATGTTAACTGCCTATCTGTTCTCTAATTTCTCTGTTATACCCATCTGTCTGCTTCTTCTAACTGCCTGCCTGATCTAACAGCTTGTCTGACTGTTCTATCTTTCTCTAGGTTCTGTCTATTTGTCCTGCTCTGTCATTATCAACAGTTTTTATTTCAATTTTTTGGCACAAGACCAGCAGTTTTTAGGTAGGGGGTTTAGTTAATTAGTTAGAATCCAGCACTTTACTGTCACTTTATTTTCATTGACTTTGAAAGGATGAAAGGCGAAGTTGATCTCAGTCGTATTTTAACTTAGAAATGCCACTATGCACTTTCTCTGATGTGCTAATGATTCTACCAGCTCACCACCTTAAAACTAAAGTGTTGCTTACAACACCTAGGTTTCTCAAGTGACCACCCATCTAAGTACTAACTAGGCTTGGTATAGCTAATCTCCAGTGATTGGATGAGAAGCAGCATTTTCAACGCATAGTTTTTCACTGATTCAAATATCATGAAGGTTATCTGTTTCTGCTAAAAGTAATCACTTGTAGACATACTGAGGTTGATTGAATATATTAGCTCAACTAATTATTCTTTTGGTGATTAATAAATGAAAAAAAATTTTTTTTTGAAAGAAATTAATTTTACTCTTCCACCTGTTGTGTTGGTGTAGTGGTTTAAATGCCATTACATGTTTCTTCTTCACAATTTCTCTAAAGACTTCATCATTAATTATGAAATTTCTGTTTTGTTTACCTACCCTATTATCATTTCCCTGCTGAAGGTGTCATCTCATTCTTTCTGGATATGCCACCCATTTCAAATTGTTGCTGACAGAATGACATCTTTCAATCTTGTTGATAGAAATAACAATCTGTATACCATTAGTGCCAAGCTTCCCACAGAATTACTAAAATAATGATGAGGATGATGATGATGATTCTATGTCTTGTCATATATTTTCTCTGCTATCTTCCTACTGATTCCTTTTCCAAAATCCAATCTTTCAATTATTTTTGCTATGTTGTGAGGAGGTATGGTGTTTGTACAAAAGTTTTTATTATGCTTTAAATACCAGGCATACTGGATGCAAAGTGTTTTCAGTTCATATCTCACTGCAATCTACTTGTTGTTGTATAGTTTATATAGCTGGAAAAATTCCTATCATTTACTCTATTTGAGAAAGTTAAGTTTATGAGAGAATAATATCTTATCTTGCATGTTTTATGTTTTGCTTTTCAGCCATATACTGTTTTAGTTAGAAAAAAAAACAAACCCAGTAACAATTTTAAGGCATTGTAGCTAGAAAAGTGTTAGCATTAAAATATATACATATAAATCTGCTTATTATTAAAATTTTAAAATTCTTAATAAAGATTGTTAATAAATTTTGTTTTAATTTCCTGGCTTCTGATGGGGTTTGCTCCCATCACTTAACCAGTAGCATTTATACTGATCATATCTGGCCAATGTATTTTACATTTTTTATGTTCATACTGGCTAGATCCAGTCTTTTATACTTTGCCTGCAATGACATTCTAGAAATAAACATTCACAGCATTGAAACCCTGAAGCTTTGGGGTAATGCATTATTAATTCAAGAGAATGTGAATAATAAGCATTACATTTGACAAAGTAATCTGAATGCTTAAAGGATAATATTTTATTGTTGCATTGGCCCCCTTCAAATATATCCCTAAGATTGTAAAAAAAAAATAAATAAAAGAAAGCATTTGGAAACAATTGTGAGGAAAAAGGATTTAAACATGTTTTGTGAAGGTGCATGGATCAGTGGTTAGAGCGTCAAACTTATGACCGGCAGGTTGTGAGTTCGAATCCAGGACCAGGCTGCATGTTGTGTTCTTGAGCAAGACACTTTATTTCATGTTGCTCCAGTTCACTCAGCTGTAGAAATGAGTTGCGACGTCACTGGTGCCAAGCTGTATCAGCCTTTGCTTTTCCCTTGGATAACATCGGTGGCGTGGAGAGGGGAGGCTGGTATGCATGGGCGACTGCTGGTCTTCCATAAATAACCTTGCTAAGACTTGTGCCTCGGAGGGTAACTTTCTAGGTGCAATCCCATTGTCAATTTGTGACCAAAGGGGGGTCTCCAGTTATCAATACGAAAACTACTAATAATATTAGTAAAACATAATGGGATTTTGAAGAAGCTCTTAATTATATATATATATACATATATATATATATATTCTTTTATGGTTTTACTTGTTTCAGTCATTTGACAGTGGCCATGCTGGAACACTGCTTTAGTAGAATAAATTACTCACTGGACTTATTCTTTGTAAGCCTAGTACTTATGCATGCATGTATACAAACAAACTAACAATGGGCTTCTTTCAGTTTTTGTCTACCAAATGCACTCACAAGGTTCTGGTTGGCCTGAAGCAATAGTACATATTTTAAAAATTTGATACGTGTTTCTATCAAATTCTTTTGCTGATTCACTTTGACTAAAAAAAAGCTTTCCAAGGCTGTACCCATGCATGCTTGCAGTCTTGTGACTGAAACAAGTAAGAGATAAAGGATAAAAAATGTGTGTGCATGCGTGCATGCGTGTGTGTGCATGTGTGTGTGCATGTCCTCTTGTCTTGACATTATATGATAGTTGCAAATAAGTGTTGATTGTTTCCAATTTTCTATGAAAGACACATTTAGCCATCGAGAAATATAATTACCTGGTTTGGAAACAAGTGAGAGTTGGTAACAAGAAGGGCATCTGATCATAGAAAATCTGCTTCAAAGAATTCAGTCTGATCCATGCAAGTACGGAAATGACAGAATTTTATGTTATTAACGGCATAGAAATAAATTTTAGAAGAATTTCAACTTGGAAACTAGGTTATCAAACAGCTTAACTGCTGTTTAGTCTGTACTGATAATACTGCCTTGAGCAACAGTACCAATGTTGAAATATTGGTGTTGAAACAAGTGATTGCTTCACTTTAAAATAGCTGCAGATGTTTGTTTCTATGCAATTTATTGGTGAGAAATACAAAGTGACTGACTGCTTCTTCTAGGTTTCATCCACAATGGCATTTAAATTTGTGTGTGTTTGTCACTGTTGACATAAAATACTCCTTATGTTGTTTAATCCCTGGTTATCTTTGTTTTAGTTAGCCAAGACCTATAATTAAAACAAAAGATGTAGCAATCTTGATCATTTCACTTATATCAAGAACTATGTTATCCAATGTATTCTATTAAGCTGCAGGTCATACTTGAAGTGTGGTTGCTACTTCAAGTTGGATAAATAGCTGCATGGAGGCTTCCCTCAATGGCTTATGGTATAGATATTCTTAGGAAACATTAATTTTTGTCCAATAAAATTGTTTCTCTGAGAATTATACTATTCACATTCGATAAACAGATGGTACTTGATTATTGTCCCTTTTATTATAAACTTTTATATTTTACTACAAGGTTATTCACTATCTTGCATATCTAATCAGGAATTTATAGTTATTTCACATTTTGGGGGTTTATTTTTATCCTACCTTCTCAGCATATATACATGTAGGTGTTTTTATGATGGGATGTCCTTCCTGATGCCAGCCCCCACCTGTTTTCAAGTGAGGTAATGGTTTCCCTCCTATTTATCAATGGGGTGCACAAACACTTTCACATAAACACATATATGCACAATGGGAACTTCTGCATACCAAATTCAATCACAAGGCTGGCTTCAATCAGCCTCAGGCTATAGTGGAACACACTTACCCATACTCTTTTACTTGTTTCAGTCATTTGACTGCAGCCATGCTGGAGCACCGCCTTTAGTCGAGCAAATCGACCCCAGGACTTATTCTTTGTAAGCCTAGTACTTATTCTATCGGTCTCTTTTGCTGAACCGCTAAGTTGCATGGACGTAAACACACCAGCATCGGTTGTCAAACAATGCTGGGGGAACAAACACAGACACACAAACATATACACACACATACATACATATATATATATACATATCTATCTATATATATATTTATATATATATATATATATATATATATATATATATATATATGACAGGCTTCTTTCAGTTTCTGTCTACCAAATCCACTCACAAGGCTTTGGTCAGCCCAAAGCTATAGTAGAAGACACTTGCCCAAAGTGCCATGCAGTGGGACTGAACCTGGAACCATGTGGCTGGTAAGCAAGCTACTTACCACACAGCCACTCCTGCACTTTATATAAATGAAATATATCATATTTCATTTAAAAATGAAAATGAAATATGATATATTTCATTTAAAAATTTTTTTTAACTAAAACCACATTATCACTATCAGCATCAATTATTAATATCACCAGTATCACATTATCATCATGATGATGATCATCATCATCACATTATCATTTTCATCTTTTATCATCACCACTCCCACCGAAATCTCCATCATCTCCATTGCCATCATAACCAACACCATCATCTTCATTGCCATCATCACCATCAGCGTTATCTCCATTACAGTCGTTACTGTTACCATCCTCATTATTTCTGTCTACATTACCTTATTACACTTATCATTTTGCTGTGATGACAATGATGATCATGAACCTCATCATCATTGTTGTCATCATCACTATCATTGCCATTATCATTCTCGCCAGCTTCACCATTGTCACCTCCGTTATAATAACCACCTGAGGAGGCGCAATGGCCCAGTGGTTAGGGCAGTGGACTCACGGTCATAGGATCGCGGTTTCGATTCCCAGACCGGGCGTTGTGAGTGTTTATTGAGCGAAAACACCTAAAAGCTCCACGAGGCTCCGGCAGGGGATGGTGGTGATCCCTGCTGTACTCTTTCACCACAACTTTCCCTCACTCTTACTTCCCGTTTCTGTTGTACCTGTATTTCAAAGGGCCGGCCTTGTCACTCTCTGTGTCATGCTGAATATCCCCGAGAACTACGTTAAGGGTGCACGTGTCTGTGAAGTGCTCAGCCACTTACACGTTAATTTCACGAGCAGGCTGTTCCGCTGATTCGGATCAACCGGAACCCTCATCGTCGTAACCGACAGAGTGCTTCCACCAATAACCACCTACATCAATTTCTCATAGCATGCTGGCATGAGTTGCCTGTTTCTAAAATACAGCATTCAATTCTACATGTATAATAACTTCATCCAAAGTTACCAAACTTGAATCTAACTTGCTATAGACATCACTGTTGAAGTACTTCCACTGCATCATCACCCAATCCACATCACTATTATGTTCAGAATACAGCATCTCTTCTTCATATTACCTGTCCAAACCAATGTAATCATTTCTCCTGTATACATCTGCTGATACTTTTTATGCTCATGTTCTTACCTATTTCACTCTGTTGAAATACACTTCACCTTTAATTATTTTTAAAGAGAAACCAGGATGGTAGCATCAACCTATATATATATATACATACACATGATGAACACACACGCACTGTATATACATGATGTATACATACATGCATACATACACGCACACATATGCATACACATATATACATACACACACATGCATACATACATACATACATACATACGTACATACATACATACATACATACATACATGCGTACATACGTACATACATACATACAATCTCCATTTTCTGTCTTCTTTAAATTTTGATTCTTGATAAACTCATGTTTATCCTTGTCTTTACTTATAATTTATGAGCATAATGTGCTTGTATATGTATGCCCATGGTTAAACGTAGGTAATATACTGGATGCTTCTATCCCTTAGATGGTTATTTTAACCTCTAACCTAGCTAACCTCTTATATATATTTTATATATATATATATGTTTATGAATCTGAGTATAAGTATGCATGTATATATATATATATATATATATGTTTACAAATCTGTGTATAAGTATACATGTTTATATATGTATGTACACGTATGTATATGGGTGTATGCATCTGTATGGATGTGTGTATAGAATTATCATTTGATGTCTATTTTAATTAATTATACATGTTTGTACACACACACACATATACAGTTTTGTACACGTGCACATATAATTGTGCCCTTCAAAATGTACACAACAATGCATTCCTTCACTTTTCTCCATTTATATATAAAAAAATAAATGATTATTACTATATAGGTGCAGGAGTGGCTGTGTGGTAAGTAGCTTGCTAACCAGCCACATGGTTCCGGGTTCAGTCCCACTGCGTGGCATCTTGGGCAAGTGTCTTCTGCTATAGCCCCAGGTCAACCAATGCCTTGTGAGTGGATTTGGTAGACGGAAACTGAAAGAAGCCTGTTGTATATATGTATATATATATATATATATAATATATATATATATGTGTGTGTGTGTTTGTGTGTCTGTGTTTGTCCCCCTAGCACTGCTTGACAACCGATGCTGGTGTGTTTACATCCCCGTTACTTAGCGGTTCAGCAAAAGAGACCGATAGAATAAGTACTGGGCTTACGAAGAATAAGTCTCGGGGTCGATTTGATCGACTAAAGGCAGTGCTCCAGCATGGCCACAGTCAAATGACTGAAACAAGTAAAAGAGTAAAAGAGTATATAATTCATTAAGAATACAGGGCATCCGAGTGTGACTTCGAAGTTTATCAGCAATAATGTGTAAGCATGTATGTATATGTAACTGTATATGTTGATATACATGTTTATTTAAAAAAACAGTCTGCTTCTTGTTTTGTTTATATATCCATCTGTCACTTAGCATATATATTCTTCACTCTGAATTATCATAAGGTATATATACAAGCAGATGTAAAAACGATGGTGGTAGCAGCTACGGATGTGGTAGTAGGATTGGTATTGGTGGCACCAGTGGCAGTGTATGTGTGTAGGCCATGAAGCACATGGCCTAGTGGTTAGGCTGTTGCACTCATGATTGCTAGATCATGGATTCAATTCCCAGATGGAGCAGTGTGTTGTGTTCTTGAGCAAACCACTTAATTTCACACTATCCCACAGGAGGGAATGTTGGCCTGCTGCTTCCAGTTGGGTAGCATCATTGGAAGGTTAAAATGATGCAACGTGCATTGTGACCAGTGATGTGTAACAGCATCTGATACTCTGGCTGATCATGTGAATGTATGCGTATGTGTATGTGTATAGATACACACATACTCATATACATATATACATACATAACTATATAATCATCATCATTATTTAATGTCCATCTTCCATGCTGGTATGGACTGGATGATTTGACAGGAGCCAGACATGTAGAAGACTACATCAGCCTACATATACATACATATATATATATATATATATCTACATATATATATATATATATCATTATCAGAATGATAATGCACCAATTCACACTGTTAAAGTTATTACTGAATGTCACAAGGAACATTCTAGTGAAGTTAAACATCTTATCTGACCACCACAGTGCCCAGATCTCAATATTATTGAACATTTATGGTGCACTTTAGAAAAACAAGTAAGGAGTCGATATCTTCTATCATCATCACTACAAGAACTAGACACTGTTTTTGCTGAAGAATGGGCAAAAATTCCTTTGGAAACAATTCAAACTTTGTACGAGTCCATACTTCATAGAATTCAAGCTGTAATTACTGCCAAAGGTGGTCCTACCCCATATTAAAATAGATTTCTTTGAAATTGTAAGGTGTTTCCATTATTTTGTCCAACCCCTGTACATACACGTACAAAATGTTGGTAAGTATTAAAGTTGAAGTTCTTGAAAGATGTTATAATTCTTCAATTGAAGTTGCTATTCTTAAAATACACAAACATTTAAAGTTCCCTACTCCAGTTATGTCTGAAATTATGATATATGGTATGGAGGGTGGTGTGAGGAAGAGGCTGGGAATGCTTCAGGAATTTATTTTAATAAGAATTCCTTTACATTTCTGTGTTTGTACTTGCTTATATGTATATATCACTGTGTTTATATATATATATCCATATGTGAGATATATATATATCTATGAGGGTATGTGTGTGTGTGTGTGGGTGTGTGTATATATATATATATATGCACACACACACACACACATATATATATATGCACACACACAGATATATATATAATATGCATATATATATGCACACACACAGATATATATATATATATATGCATATATATATGCACACACACACACATATATATATATATATATGCATATATACTCTTTCTTTTATACATTTTTATACATTTATATATATATATATAATATATATATATATATGTGTGTGTGTGTTTGTGTGTCTGTGTTTGTCCCCCTAGCACTGCTTGACAACCGATGCTGGTGTGTTTACATCCCCGTTACTTAGCGGTTCAGCAAAAGAGACCGATAGAATAAGTACTGGGCTTACGAAGAATAAGTCTCGGGGTCGATTTGATCGACTAAAGGCAGTGCTCCAGCATGGCCACAGTCAAATGACTGAAACAAGTAAAAGAGTAAAAGAGTATATAATTCATTAAGAATACAGGGCATCCGAGTGTGACTTCGAAGTTTATCAGCAATAATGTGTAAGCATGTATGTATATGTAACTGTATATGTTGATATACATGTTTATTTAAAAAAACAGTCTGCTTCTTGTTTTGTTTATATATCCATCTGTCACTTAGCATATATATTCTTCACTCTGAATTATCATAAGGTATATATACAAGCAGATGTAAAAACGATGGTGGTAGCAGCTACGGATGTGGTAGTAGGATTGGTATTGGTGGCACCAGTGGCAGTGTATGTGTGTAGGCCATGAAGCACATGGCCTAGTGGTTAGGCTGTTGCACTCATGATTGCTAGATCATGGATTCAATTCCCAGATGGAGCAGTGTGTGTGTTCTTGAGCAAACCACTTAATTTCACACTATCCCACAGGAGGGAATGTTGGCCTGCTGCTTCCAGTTGGGTAGCATCATTGGAAGGTTAAAATGATGCAACGTGCATTGTGACCAGTGATGTGTAACAGCATCTGATACTCTGGCTGATCATGTGAATGTATGCGTATGTGTATGTGTATAGATACACACATACTCATATACATATATACATACATAACTATATAATCATCATCATCATTTAATGTCCATCTTCCATGCTGGTATGGACTGGATGATTTGACAGGAGCCAGACATGTAGAAGACTACATCAGCCTACATATACATACATATATATATATATATATATATCTACATATATATATATATATATAACATTATCAGAATGATAATGCACCAATTCACACTGTTAAAGTTATTACTGAATGTCACAAGGAACATTCTAGTGAAGTTAAACATCTTATCTGACCACCACAGTGCCCAGATCTCAATATTATTGAACATTTATGGTGCACTTTAGAAAAACAAGTAAGGAGTCGATATCTTCTATCATCATCACTACAAGAACTAGACACTGTTTTTGCTGAAGAATGGGCAAAAATTCCTTTGGAAACAATTCAAACTTTGTACGAGTCCATACTTCATAGAATTCAAGCTGTAATTACTGCCAAAGGTGGTCCTACCCCATATTAAAATAGATTTCTTTGAAATTGTAAGGTGTTTCCATTATTTTGTCCAACCCCTGTACATACACGTACAAAATGTTGGTAAGTATTAAAGTTGAAGTTCTTGAAAGATGTTATAATTCTTCAATTGAAGTTGCTATTCTTAAAATACACAAACATTTAAAGTTCCCTACTCCAGTTATGTCTGAAATTATGATATATGGTATGGAGGGTGGTGTGAGGAAGAGGCTGGGAATGCTTCAGGAATTTATTTTAATAAGAATTCCTTTACATTTCTGTGTTTGTGCTTGCTTATATGTATATATCACTGTGTTTATATATATATATATCCATATGTGAGATATATATATATCTATGAGGGTATGTGTGTGTGTGTGGGTGTGTGTATATATATATATATATGCACACACACACACACACATATATATATATGCACACACACAGATATATATATATATATGCATATATATATGCACACACACAGATATATATATATATATGCATATATATATGCACACACACACACATATATATATATATATATATGCATATATACTCTTTCTTTTATACATTTTTATACATTTATATATATATATATATATATATATACATATACATACAGTTATGTATGTATATATGTATATGAGTATGTGTGTATCTATACACATACACATACGCATACATTCACATGATCAGCCAGAGTATCAGATGCTGTTACACATCACTGGTCACAATGCACGTTGCATCATTTTAACCTTCCAATGATGCTACCCAACTGGAAGCAGCAGGCCAACATTCCCTCCTGTGGGATAGTGTGAAATTAAGTGGATTGCTCAAGAACACAACACATATATATATATACATATATATATATACATATATATATATATATATATATATATATATATATAGTTAATCCAAACAAAAAAACACAACGCGAGGATGTCGAACAAATATAGTATTATTGGACGCTCAGGGAAGAAGGAGGGTTTAACGTTTCGAGCAGAGCTCTTCGTCGGAAACATAGGAGAAGGAAAGATCCCGAGAAGGGAAGACAGAGGAAAAAATATCGCCAGCGGTACTATATATATACGTACACACACACATACCAATATGGGGTAGTGGAGTGTGTGTTTCTTTTTCTTTTTGATAGTTGTAAAATGATTGTCACTGTCATTTATGTGCAATATTCTGTGAGATCATGTCTAGCCATCTGGCCATAGAAAATCTGCTTCAATAAAACTTTGTACAACTCATGCTAGCATAGAGAAGTGAATATTAAAATGATGATGATGAAGATATATATATACACACACACTCACATATGCACACTATTACATATACTGCATATTCGTACAGACATGTATATATATGGAAGTGTAAATTGACATGTATGAGATTAAAGTAAATAGTTTTAGGTTTCTGACCCTGTAATTCCATTTGATGTCTTGACTCTCTTCTTTGTTGGTTCCAATAACTATGCTATGACTATGTAAGGCTACTGGTAGGTATACAAATATGTATATACTTAGCATGTATATATTTATATCGGTGTGTTTATATGTATGTGTAGATGTGTATATACTCTTTTACTCTTTTACTTGTTTCAGTCGTTTAACTGTGGCCATGCTGGAGCACCGCCTTTAGTCGAGCAAATCAACCCCGGGACTTATTCTTTGTAAGCCCAGTACTTATTTTATCGGTCTCTTTTGCCGAACCGCTAAGTGACGGGGACGTAAATACACCAGCATCGGTTGTCAAGCAATGCTAGACAAACATATACACACACATACACACATATATATATACATATATACATATATACGACAGGCTTCTTTCAGTTTCCGTCTATCAAATCCACTCACAAGGCATTGGTCGGCCCGGAGCTATAGCAGAAGACACTTGCCCAAGATGCCGTAGATGCATATATAATAATGGTTTCAAATTTTGGCACAAGACCATCAATTTTAGGAGAAGAGGCAAATCGGTTATATCAAAACCCCACCCACCCCAGTGTTCAACTGGTGCTTAATTTATTGACTGTCCCACAGTAGTATAGATTAATGTTAATTTTGTGAATAATTGAGTATAGGTATTGTAGGTAGGGGTTATCTAGATTTGAAAAGAATATGTTAACACAAAGCTATAGTAGAATACAGGGATTGAGGTTTTGAACTTTTAACGAAGAAAACTTTCAATGGGGAATAAAGTCATTTATTCAAATTTTGAAAGCAGGAAATATAAATATAAATATGTAAATATATACACACACACACACACACACACACACACACACATGTATGTATGTTTGTATATATATATATATATATATAAATATAATATATGTATATATGAGTGTATGTATATATGTATATGTATGGGTATGTATACATATATATAAATATATATATGTGCATGCATATATGTATAAATATATATATGTGTATACGTATGTATATGTATGCATATATATATATATATGCATATGTATATGTGTGCATACATATGTATGCATATGTTTGGATATATATACTTATGTGTGTGTATGTGTATACATGTATATATGTGTATATATATATATATATATATTATATATATATATATATATATATACACATACATACATATATACACACACACATATGCATATATATATGTGTGCGTGTGTGTGTGTGTGTATATATGTATATATATGTATGAGTATGTATATATATATACCTCCGTATGTTCTTTGAAATAAACATGAAAGAACACTAAACAAATAATCACAACGATAATTGCAAAAATAAATAATAGCATCTTAGAGTGTGATGAAGTGCAAAGAATTGAAATGGGTCGAAAAGATCAATTTGTGGGTTAGAACATTGTAAAGGAATCAACTATTAGAGATGTAAGTTGTGGTGTTGAAGATGATGAAAAATTTCAAATAACAAAACAATAGAAATGAGAAGAAAATGAAATCAAAATTTGTGAATGTAGACAGGTGATGGAGGACAATAGAGAGTGTTAGTGTGATAGGAGGAGAGGAATGAGTAATGTGTTTGATTGAGAAAGAGTGGGGGGAGCAGTGGTGGTTGGAGTGTATGTGAAAAAGTGTGTGGAGAAAAAGATAGTAAAATAAGCAGCAAATGAATGTAGAGTATAAAAGATAGAATGAATGAAGTGTAGGAATATATGAAGAGAAGTGATGGAGGGAAAGAGAAAGAGAAAGAAACTGACTGGAAGAAATAAAGAGAGAAAGAGAGAGAGAGAGAAAGGGGAAGTAAAGTGTAAAAGATAGGAAAAAGAAAAGATGATGGAAAGAGTGAAAAGATGGCAGGAAGATTAAAAAGGGAGGCGGAAAAAAAGAAAGAAAGAAAATATATTTGCATCATTTTGATCAAGGGAGGGGGTGATTTATAGGGAGAAGTGGGTAAGCATGATGTGAGAGAGAGAGAATAAGAGAAAATGAGAATACAGAGAATAACAAATTTGAATCAAGGTGTATGTTGTTTTTGTGCCCCAAATTGTCTTTGATTGAGTAGACTTAGGATCAAAGGACACTTTAATCATGACCTTACTATCTTTTTTTCTCCTCCTCCTCCCCAACGCAATAATGTACCTTAGACTACATTAGGTACTGCTTTGGGTTTTTTTAAATCCTTACTGTGCAGAAACTGAATACAATCAGTTTCTATTCTTAAGACACAGAAACTAAAGTTAACTCATTTTTGATATGGGATACTTTTCAGATTTCTCCTCATTCCATATGATGTAGCATACATATTTTATTTTCACCGGACAACAATCAGAAGTGTTGCAAGAACTTGACATCACCAGCTAAAATTTGTATCAGTGCAGTGAAGGTTAAGATTCAGGTTGTATTTTCAAAGGAGATTTGGTTGCTATTTCTAGCAGGCTGAAGGATTGAAGGCCCACAAAGTGACTCCCATTGGTTTAAAAACTATGTTCTAAATGGTATATAGGTGGTGTGTGTGTGTGTGTGCGTGCATTTGTGAATGTGTATATATGTATATACTCACGCTTGCATGTGTTAAACATAGTAACTGGTTAGATGACTGACCTTACGCATGGAATTCATTCTGGGAAAGAAATGATGAGAATTTCGTATGAAACAAATACCTAGACATGCTTGTATGCATGTGCACACATAGATTCACATATTCATTCATACCTGCATATCCAAATACAAATGTGCATTGACAATTGCATAAAGATTAACAGATGTTAATTTCCATATGCAAACATGTGCAAATATATTCATAGATGCATCTGAAAAAATAATATGCTCCCACAAACACACGAGTGCAAACATTGCTATGTAGTAAAGAAGCTTGCTTTGCAGTTGCATAGCTTCTAGTTTGATTCTCATTGTGGTACTCTGAACATTTATCATAACCTTGAGTTGTGAAATACTTTGTGAGTGAAACTCGGTTGATAGAAACTGTGTGGCGAGCTGGTAGAAACGTTAACACACCAGGCGAAATGCTTAGTGGTATTTCGCTTATCTTTACGTTCTGAGTTCAAATTCCGCCGAGGTCAACTTTGCTTTTCATCCTTTTGAGGTCGATTACATAAGTACCAGTTACACACTGGGGGCGATGTAATCGACTTAATCCCTTTGTCTGTCCTTGTTTTTCCTCTCTATGTTTAACCCCTTGTGGGCAATAAAGAAATAAGAAATGTTAGCATCCTGGCGAAATGCTTAGTGGTATTTCGCTTATCTTTACGTTCTGAGTTCAAATTCCGCCGAGGTCAACTTTGCTTTTCATCCTTTTGAGGTCGATTACATAAGTACCAGTTACACACTGGGGGCGATGTAATCGACTTAATCCCTTTGTCTGTCCTTGTTTTTCCTCTCTATGTTTAACCCCTTGTGGGCAATAAAGAAATAAGAAATGTTAGCATGCTGGGTGAAATCTTAGCGGCATTTTTCGTCTGTCTTTACGTTCTGAGTTCAAATTCCGCCGAGGTCGACTTTGGCTTTCATCCTTTCAAGGTCGATTAAATAAGTACCAGTTATGCACTGGGGTTGATATAATCGACTTAATCTGTTTGTCCTTGTTTGTCCCCTCTGTGTGTAGCCCCTTGTGGGCAGTAAAGAAATAAGAAACTGTATGGAAGTTTGTTATATGTGATTGTGTGAATGTTTGCATGTAATGGCAGGTGAGAGTTCCCTAATTTCTTGCTGAACAACCTGCACAGGTGATCTGTTCATCGTGGTCAAATGTTTGCACTGTACATATTAGTTCACTCCTTCCAACAAGTTGACATTTCTTGTACAGGTACTTGTGCTTCATGTCAGTTGTTGAAGTCCCCACAAAGCAACATGAGATGGAATGTTTTATTCAAGAACACAATGCACCACCCAGTAAGGAATTGAAACCATGATCTTGTGATTGCGAGTGCAACACTCTAACCACTTAGCCATGCACCTTCATCTTTTAAAAATGTTTTTATGTGTTTGCATGTATGTATATGTATATTTTTCATCAATATGTATTGTTGAAGGATATAAACATCAGCTAAAGCCAAAAAATTAAAAAAAAGAATTTTTTAAATAAAGTCCTTTGTGATATTTTTTCTGCATTTAGTTGCTGGCACTCCCTTGTTACTTTTGCCAATAGAAATGCAGTGAAGCAGTGGGTGGTCTGCTGAAAACCTGAAACTCACGACTCTATTGCTTACTAGTTCTGATTATAAAATAAATAAATACATGCACACAAGCACACTTATTTGTTCTAATACAGACAAGATATTATTTCCAAACAAATTGAGAACATCTACCGAAATACAAAGCATAAGAATTAAGGCAAAATAAAAAAGCACATTCATGTAGTAAAAAAACTTTTAATTCTGATTAGTTTAAAATTCATACTCTTCTGCTGTTTCTTTTGTATCAAACTATTTCATATTTTATTCTTAGTTTAGATTATTTTTTATTTTCTATCTTTTTTTAAATTTTTACTTCATCTATTCGCCTTTCTTTTCCACCATTCATGTTTTCTGATCATCAATCTCTTTTACTGTTTTAAGCAGCTGCTTGCTATATTAAGGGCATGTTTCTCTTGATGAATGTATGTATACATCTGTGTGTATTTATGTATGTATTTTCATGTGTGTGTGAGTATATGTGCAATGTGTGCATATATTTAAGTAATTGCATGTGGATATGTATACAATCATAAGGATAGTGTATTTGTGTGTGTATGTGTGTGTATGTATGTGTATATATATATATATATATATATATATATATTTGAGTAGTTGAATGAATTATCTTATTAAGGATAATTCGAATTAACCGATACCTGGGTAGCAAATTCACATCAGAAAAAACATGGTTGAAGTTACGTGCCTAGGGCATGGATTACGTGCTTTCGTGTGGAAATTTGTATGTTTATTTAAAAAAAAAATATATATATATATAATATATATATATATATATATATATATATTTAAAATAAATAAATAAATGTACCCTTTTAAAGCCTAGACAGCTTCATGGGCCTGGTTTCCTGGGTTTCTATGGCGTATGTGTTCCCCAGCTGGACGGGACGCCAGTCCATCGCAGCGTTACTCATTTTTGCCAGCTGAGTGGACTGGAGCAACGTGAAATGAAGTGTTTTGCTCAAGGACACAACACGTCGCCCACTCCAGGAATTGAAACCACAATCTTACAATCCTGATGCTGACATGCTAACCACTGAGCCACATGCCTCCCACATATATATCTATATATATTATATTTCAGGGTGGTCATTTTTTTTCCAAATAAACATGTGCACTATATATTCGTCCTTCACTTCAGCTTTATCATTGTTCTTATTTTATGTCCTTTGTCTGAAAATCTTTCATCACACATCCTGTGACCTCTTCAGCAACTCTCTGTTCCAAGTGTCTCCTCCTACATATATATGTGTATATATATATGTGTGTGTGTGTGTGTGTGTGTGCGTGCATATATAGCTATAGATAAGTATGATTCAGGGATTCAAATGTAGGAAGTTAGCAAGCATTTATGCAGCTAGCAGAAATGTTAGAAATGCCTAGTGTTATTTCATCTGCCAATGCATTCCAAGTTCAAATTCTGCAGAGGTCGACTTTGCCTTTCATCCTTTCGGGGTCGGTTAAATAAGTGCAAGTTAATCACTGGGGTCGATGTCATCGACTTAATCCCCTCGTCTGTCCTTGTTTGTCCCCTCTATGTTTAGCCCCTGTAGGCAATAAAGAAATAAAACACAAAGGTGAACCATTAAATGATAAAACAAGTTTATTAACATTGTTCATTGCACACTCACCCTATACCAACCAAGTATCAAATGTAGTAATAAATTGCGATAATATGCAAACATGAAAACGCCACACACACACACACACACACTCTCTCTCTCTCTCTCTTTAAAGCATATGTGTTGGCCGGTTGAGAGGGATTTATGTCGTACTGATTTAAATCTGCAGAAATGAGTTTAAAAACGAAAGCTTATAATTACTAAAAGACATGGTGTATGGAAGTCATGTTGTACCAATGTTTCTGATTCCATGTTTAGTGACTTTGAAGTTAAAACGTATCACCTGTTTTAACTGACTGAAACAATTTAGCTGTGTAATATTGTGTTCAAGTAAAAAACACCATCCGAGCGTGGCCGTTCGCCAGCCTTGTCTGGCACCTGTGTCTGTGGCATGTAAAAAAAAACACCATCCAAGCGTGGCCGTTCGCCAGCCTCGTCTGGCACCTGTGTCCGTGGCATGTAAAAAAAATCACCATCCGAGCGTGGCTGTTCGCCAGCCTCGTCTGGCACCTGTGTCAGTGGCACATAAAAAACACCATCCAAGCGTGGCCATTCGCCAGCCTCGTCTGGCACCTGTGTCAGTGGCACATAAAAAGCACCCACTACACTCACGGACTGGTTGGCATTAGGAAGGGTATCCAGCTGTAGAAACACTGCCAGATCTGACTGGCCTGGTGCAGCCTTCGGGCTTCCCAGACCCCAGTTGAACCGTCCAACCCATGCTAGCATGGAAAGCAGACGTTAAACGATGATGATGATGATGATGATTATTGAGTTACATATACTTCCCTGTTATCATAGACAATGTTGGTACCAAGGAAATAGTAGATGAAGGAAGAGATACTTAAAATTGCTATCAGAAGGAAGGAAATCAAGTGGGTTGGTTAGTATTGAAACAGGGGATAATTAGCCAGTAGTGGTAGCAAAGATGCCAGCTGCAATATCTGTTTTCTTTTATTTGTTTCTGTAGTTGGACCATGACCTTGCTGGGGCACTGCCTTGAAGAGTTTAATTGAAGAATTTGACCATTGTACTTATTTTTAAGCCTGGTACCTTAGACTACAATAGGTACCGCTATCAGTTTTGCTAAACTGCCAAGTTATGGGATTGTAAACAAACCAACACCAGTTGTCAAGTGACTGTAGTGGTGGACAAACACCACAGAAACACAAAGGAACACACACACACACACATGACAGATCTCATTGAGTTTCTATCTGCTAAATACACTCACAAGACACTGGACAGTTCAGAGCTATAACAGAAAGCCCTTTCCAGAAACTGAATCCTGAACCATGTTGTTTGGAAGCAAGCTTCTTAATCACATAGCCACATGTGTTACAATACTAGCTATAATACTGTATATAGGGCCATCTTTGATGGCAAAAAAAAAAAAAAAAAAAGAGCCATGGCACAAGAACACTAAAACCTAAACAGAATTTCCCTTTCAGCCACAGTAATCAGGTTTGCCTTTCTCATGTAGGCTTAAATAAGCCACCAGCAAGCCAACAAGGACAGCCCTCTTCTAGCTTCATTCTTAATTTGCAGAGTTAAGCCAATGAGCACATGAGATGGCAAACATGGTATGGAGTAGTGGAACTGGCTGGAGATGAAGGCTTCTTTACATGATGTAAGGTGTGAGAGGATTATGTTAAGGAGTATGAGAAAACTAGATGTGGTATTAGAATAATGGTGAGAATTTTGGTGATGTCAGCAATATCAAGGATGTTAGTGGTTTGTTATTATTGCTCTTGTTTAGCTCCAGATTAACCCTTATTGAACTAACTCCTATAATCAAAGCATTCCAACCATGATCACCCCATCTTCCTAGACTA